>NC_069501.1:424209204-424316704 GCF_027579735.1 Bombina bombina | reverse complement strand
CAGAGTTTCCAAACGTTAAAGGGACATTTCTGTATTGTTGCTACAGATAAACATATTAGCCAAGTCTAAACATTTTGAAAACAAATGAATATGCTTTTACTGCAGTTGTTTATCAATAGCAAAACTCCCCCAACCAGTATTGTTTTGTAGTAATTATCAGGTATTGCCAATTAGGGAAATGCATGTAGCAGGGTTAGTCTTGAGAAGTCAGCAGGGTGCATTTTAAGTTCTGGGAATTAGAAAATCCTCAATATCAAGAGCAAAATTACATGAAATGGGACAAAATAAATAATGAAAGTATATTGCAAATTTGTTTCATTGTGCATAACTATCCATTTTATATAAACACCTCAAGGTGTTACTGTGATTTTAAAGGGGCAATCACCTTGATATCTGTTGCATGTAAAAAGGGACGTTTTAAAATGTAAATAAAGTATATTTTCTTTTCATGCATATAGTCAGTGTCATTTGTCTAGATTTAATGAAGCCTATTCATGAAACTAAAATCTTGCTGAACAAACTTGATTCAACATTGCAACTTGAAAAATTGTGGTACTCAAGAGATTAGTAACCAGTACTTGAGTTGCAAGATCAATCAATTTATCTCATAACCGTTACTTTCTCTCCACATAGAACAAGTTCCACTTGAAAGGATACTGGTGTCACAAGCCGCTGCTTACTAACCTCTCAATCACCTCTGAAGAGGCAGAGATAAATAGTTTGTTGGGGTGATTGACAGGCCCTGCTCTTGTGTGATTGTTTGCAAGAGAGCAGGATTTCCAACTATCCTCCACAACAATATTGTTTGACTTGTTGATGACTTGGCATTGGTGTTAAATTGATTCAGACATGGCCCTCCCAAAAGCTTTAGCTTAGGTCCCATCCTTGAACCTGCCATATACTGTATATTTCTTATAACTGAGCAGAAGCATGCAGGCAGCAATTTCTTTACATTTCCATGGTCAATAGTAAAAATCACGGAGCAGAGGTTTTACTCAAGTGCTGTTACATAACACACAATCAAAGCAGTGTGTTAATACCCTTAAAGGGACAGTTTACTCAAAAATTTTCTCCCCTTTAATTTGTTCTCAATGATCCACTTTACCTGCTGGAGTGTATTAAATTGTTTACAAGTAGCTCCTTTACCCTTATATTGGCATTTGAAATTGTTAATTTAGCATGTGGTATCCCCACCTATTCTGAAAGTTTGTGGCCGCGCGTACCAGCTATAGATAAGCTTTGTAAACACAGCCAGCAGAAGAAATTACACTCCCAGTGTGATAAAGCAGAGATAAGGTAATAAAATGTTGATTTTCCATTGTTCTCTCAAAGTATTGGTGATTGTTTTAAGGACAGATATAAGATAAAGAAGCAGGTATATGTGCACAATGTGATACAGTAATGAGATCAGATTATACCTACAAGCTCAACCCATTTTATTAGGTTGTGGCTTCAAAACACAAAATCAGAGCTTTAATATACAGAAATAAACCTTAAAAAGCTAATTTTCATACATTTTTTACTCTGCATTTGGTAAAAAAAGCAATTGTAAACACATTAAGGGAAAAACTATTTTACAGTATACTGTCCCTTTAACGACTGTCAGTAACAAATAAGACAGTGACATATTTACTCACCTTGGCTGCTTGTAACATACTGGCATAGGAGGCCTTTAACATTTAGCTGGACACTTAACTGTCTAGTATTTTTGTAAATATTTTACTTAACAGCCCGCTGAAATACTGGACTGTCTGGTTGAATAGTGGACACCTGGCAAACCTAATGGGATGTAATTGGACCTCCTAACCTATGAAAACTACTTAGAGGTCTGTATTGTTGAATGTTATAGCTAGCCCCAAAAAGCAGACCACCTATCTTATTTGGATAGCTCAACCATGCAAATAAAAGCTCATGATGGCATGAAAATTAGCTCCTCTTCGCTGTAAATGTATTAATTCTGATCTAGCTTAAGTATAACTGTTCACAGAGCACCTACTCTGGTGAGCTGAAGAAATTGTGAGGTAAAATATCTTCTCTTTTTCCATAGAGATGTTCAGGTGATGTTTTCATGTCAGCTTTTTACAGTTCTGCTGCATCGCTTTCATGGGATTTAGCATATGAGTATTATGTCCATTTAATAAAAATGACCCTATTCTTTTACTGAATGGGTTAACTCGTTTGCCTTAATAATATTTTCTACATAACTGAATTGTTGTTTAAACACCAGCATATGCAGTGCTTCTATATTGCCTTTAGGTGCATACAAGTGTATAATGATTGAGATACATGAGTGTCAGCCTTTCACAGTATATTACTTCCAAAGCACAGAATATGTCCTCCCCGTCGAGACAACAAAAAAGCAATTGGTTGCTTAAGACATCAGTAATGGTAATGCATAATAGAAAAAGAAAGACATAACACAACTCATAAATACATTGTGCCTTGGGCTTCCCATACATCAATGTCCAGTAGCTGAAAAAAGATTGCTTGGGTTTTTCTTTGATTAATGTTAAAATATTTGATTTTCTTATTTTCATTTTGTAGTTTTTTCCCCCCTATTGATTCATGGCTTTTCTTTATCCAGTCTCTTATGTATTTCTGAAGATATCTAAGTGTAAACAATGGGGGCAGCATACACAAATAGGAATATTGGAAATTACAAATGATTATATTTCATTCTATGCTTAAATCTGTTATAATAAAAAAAATTAAAAAAAAGAAACCTCCCCTCCCCCAAAAACCCTTAACAACAGAAGAGGAAGACGGATGATTCCTAAAGCAACTTTTATGTTATTTAGGTTATCTACCTGTATAGTTTTTAGATGGGGATCTCATAGAACAAAGCACTCTAGGATAGATTCACTAATATCCAATCTAGTTCTAACTCACTTCAAAGCCATACTCTTATTTCAAGCCCTTACTTATGCCAAGCTCTACATCTTTATGCTGCCATCTTGGAGCTTAGGTATTCTTGCACTGTGACAGAAGTGATGCCTATTGACAGATCAGTGTTGTTACCGGCTTTTTATCAGCTGAATTGTGTACTTCAGATTAGTGCTGTGGCTGCAATGCTCTATGTTCACGTTTGTTTGTTTTTAAATATGTTATGTGTCTTTTAAACTGTGTATAAATAAAGCTTTAAAGATGTAAACGTCACACTAACCTGAAGCACGCAATAAAGATATAAAAAGACAGGGAACATCACTGATCTGTGAATGTTCAATGTTTCTGTCAGAGGGTGCAATAATATGTGGGATAAAATGTGGCAGAGCCCAGTTTGAAAATGTGAGGTTTCCCCCACCGGTGCCTGCAAAGGGTTAAAATATGAGAACAGCTCTGAAGAGAGCTGTAGACACTGGAGGAAAAGCAATTACTGATGAGTAGTAGTTAACTATTCTGTTCATGTTGTGTCCAGCAGTTTAATACCCCTTTAACTAATCTCTTAATTCCTAAGTATCCAATATCTCTAGGGTGCTTTTATCTATCTTTGTGTCTCTTCCAATTCCCCACTCTCATTGATTAACCAAGCTTTCTTCCTTGTGCACACTCTCTCATTTTATTCCTCTTCTTCTAGCTAATTCCATTTCACCATCTTTTCATTCAGTTTATCTCTCATAATTCCATCCCACGAATTACTCTTCTAATATTATCAATTTCTCATTACACCTTTCTAATTGCCTTGCACCTCTCTCTCATACGGCGTCCCTTTATGACATTGTATATATCTATCACTCAGGTGTGTCTATCCCTTCATTCCTTCTCTATCAATATCTCTAATTTCACCTCACTAATTCTAGACTAACACAAATTTACCATCTTATTCCACATTTATTTAATTCCATGGGGCCAATTTATCAATGTTTGTCCGACATGATACGCTGTAGCGTATCATGTCCGACAGATATCGCTAAATGCCGACAGCATACGCTGTCGGCATTTAACATTGCACAAGCAGTTCACCAGAACTGCTTGTGTAATGCCGCTCTCTGCAGATTTGCGGCCAATTGGCCACTAGCAGGGGGTGTCAATCAGCCCGATCATATAGGATCGTGCGGATTGCAGACCGCAGCCTCAGACCGCTGCTTCATAACTGCTGTTTCTAGCGAGCCTGAAGGCTCACGCGGAAACAGGGGCATCAGGTTCCATTCGGAGCTTAATAATTCGGCTCCCATCAACCTTTAATCTATTTTATTCCATCTCATTTCTTCCCTTTTCATTCCTTCTTACACTTTTTCCTTATATTTCTCATTCTATCTCTCACTTTTCTAATCTTTTTCTTCTTTATTCTCTTCAATCCTTATTTCCTCATCCCTAGCCTAGCTACATTTTCTCACTTTTCTCATCTCTATTTGTCATCCTACCATTCTTTATCTCCCTCATGCTATAAAGAAAAAACAGTGATTTTACACATTAAAAAAAAATGTAACAACACAAAAAGATTGCAATTCTCCAATAGATAAGGTGACTATCGTCCCTAATATGTGTGACAGCAATCCGATTTCAGATAAAGCCCACTTACTAGGTATTCGTGAAGGTAAACACGTGACACACATGTATTGCTGCGTGTGTATGTGTATGTATCCACCAACTGAATGACAACCGCATGACAGACAGCTACTTGTAAGTGGCTTGGAAACTTCTTGACCTTCATGCTTCACAAAGCAGAAAATTCCCTCAAGTGCCTTCTTGCAAGAGCCCTTTCATCACATGACTCTGTACGCATATGATCTATGATTATAGCTGTAGCCTCTGTTTTTTGTATCATGTGTGTGCAGAATAGCAATAAGGCAACCAGCAACAATATAGAGCTATGGGTATTGGTTATCCTAAAGAGCAATTTAGTGGGAAGGCAATCATGTAAAGAAAAAAGCAATATATAATGTTTTTTCTTCTTTTTTTGCATTATTGATATTATTTGTTTTTCACAGAAATGGCAATGTGCATTTAATTAAATGTAGCACATACTCAAATACTGAAAATTAATAGTAAATCAAACCAAAAAGTCACTCTCTCCAGTGAGATAAGACAGCACACCACTGGCAAGATTACATATGTGGCGGCGTCCGCAAAAGCCGGCGACACTGTTTTTTACACGGTTTTGCTATCACATATATGGCGCTGCATATAAATATTTATATATTATTATATTTATATAAATGCAGCACGTATATATTTCTCCCGTCGCCCCCAATTTTTACTCCCATAAGCTAACATAGAACCGTGCTGCAAATCGGTATTACATATTCAGCGCAAGGACTTACGCGGCAAAAATGGAGAAATTTTACTCCATTTTCACCTCGCCACACATAGGCAGGCGGAGCAAGCCTTGTGCTGAAAATGTGAGCACCGTAAACTCTAATAACTACCTGAAAATATAAACCAACACCTAACGAATGCGCAATATCTATCTACCTGTCAACCGCCAACCCCCACCGCAATAACTAATAAAATATATTAACCCCTAATCCGCCAATAACCCACATCACAATAAACCTAATAAAACTATTAACCCCTAATCCGCCATTAACCCACAACGCAATAAACCTAATAAAACTATTAACCCCTAATCCACCATTAACCCACAACGCAACAAACCTAATAAACCTATTAACCCCTAAACCGCCAAACACCCACAACGCAAATAACTAATTAAATTACTTATCCCCCTAACCTAACACCCCTAACCTAACACCCCCTAAATTAACCCTAATTACCTAAAATAAAAAATAGTAAGTTACAATTAGAATAAAAAAGCTAACATTACTATAAAAAAAAAATGAAATTAATCTAAGATTACAAAAAATAAAAAAGTCTAATATTATATAAAATAATAAACCAAGTGATATAAAATAAAAAAAATGAAACCTAATCCCTATGAAAATAAAAAGCCCCCCCCAAAATAAAAACACCCCCTAATCTAAACTAAACTACCAATGGCCCTTAAAAGGGTCTTTTGTAGGGAATTGCCCTAAATTAACCAGCTTTTACCTTCAAAAATACTAAGTCCCCCCTCTAACAGTAAATCTCCCCACCCACCAAACCCCATAAAATAAAAAACCTAACACTAAAAAATCCTAAACTACCCATTGCCCCTAAAGGGGCATTTGCATGGGCATTTCCCTTAAAAGGGCATTCAGCTCTTTTACTGCCCTTAAAAGGACATACAGCTCTTTTACACTGCCCAAAATCCCTATTCTTAAAAAAAACAAACCCCCCAAAAATAAAAAAGAATCCTAAGTCTAACCCCCAAATAGGTACTCATCATTCCTGAAGTCCGTCGGAGAAGGTCCTCTTCCAAGCGGGGAAGTCTTCTTCCATCGCAACAACATGTTCTATCTTCATCCAGGACCAAGCCGACGCAGAGAGGAGATGAGCACGGATCAGAAGACCGGTAACCGCAGAGCCATAAAGCATGGAGATCCTCTTCGTACGATCACCGCCGCACACTGAGGATTGAATTCAAGAAACGCGTTTAAAAATGGGGTACCTTACATTCCTATTGGCTGATTTGATTCTTCAAATTCAAATCAGCCAATAAGATGAGAGCTACTGAAATCCTATTGGCTGTTCAAATCAGTAGTAACCAACAGGATTTCAGTAGCTCTCATCCTACAAAAGGCCCTTTTAAAGGGGTTTTGGTAGTTTAGTATTAGATTAGGGGGTGTTTTTATTTTGGGGGGCTTTTTATTTTCATAGGGATTAGGTTTAACTTTTTTATTTTTAGTAATTTGGTTTATTATTTTATGTAATGTTAGACTTTTTTATTTTTGTAATTTTAGATTAATTTAATCTTATTTTTTTTTATTTTTAAGCAATGCGAGCTTTTTTTTTAATTGCAATTTAGTATTTTTTAATTTAGGTAATTGGGGTTAATTTAGGGGCTGTTAGGTTAGGGTGTGTTAGGTTAGGGGTCTTAGTAATTTAGTTATTTGCGTTGTGGGGGATTGGCGGATTAGGGGTTAATAGATTTATAAGGTTTGTTGCAATGTGGGTTAATGGCGGATTAGGGGTTAATAGTTTTAATAGGTACTTTGCATTGTGGGGGGTTGGCAGATTAGGCGTTAATACTTTTATTAGGTAGATTGCAATGTGGGTGAATGGCGGATTAGGGGTTAATACATTTATTAGGTAGTTTGCGTTGTTGGGGTAGGTGGATTCAGGGGTTAATACATATATTAGATAGAACGTGATGTGGGTGAATGGCAGATTAGGGGTTAATAGTTTAATTAGGTATATTGCGTTGTGGGGGGTTGTCGGTTTAGGGGTTAATACTTTTATTATTAGTTCCAATATAGGAGTGATGGAGGATATAGGGGTTTTTATGTGTCAGGTTTATTTTTGGGAGGCGTTTTAGAATTTTATGGGAGATTTAACTTTAATTTTTCTTATGCGCCATTAGTTTCTAACATGCCTTAAGTCACTGGCAATTCCAGAAATTGTATTTATGCATATTTCTGGACATCGCTAGTTTATCCGACTTACGGCACTTTATGAACTGCCGTAGGAGTTTATGTGATTTTCCCAATGTGCGTGTTGAAATTACGGGCAATGCGTGTTTCAGCAGTTGCGCTGAAGCCTGCGCTGCATATGTAATCTCGCCCCACATCTCTATCTCATGATTCAATATAGTCAGTGTGGTGTTTTGTGGTCTGCTGGAGATGCAGATAATGTGTTTATATATGTGTTTAACTCATAGAAAAGAGTTAAATGTATAGTTATATCTCATTTGTGAGCAAAAAAATGCAATGCACTCTGAAGGACATGACAAGTGAGCCAATCAGAAGTGACTTGTGCATGCAGCCACCAATCATTGGCTGAGTTCCACTCAAAAAATAGATCATTCATGCTTAATTATAACTGTTTTAACCCTTTTGTGGTGGTTAAAAACATCCTTTGAAAGTGTCATGCTATCTTGTTTTGTTTTATTATATTTGTAATTATATATCTCCCAAGTGTCTGTTTATGGTAATCATTTCAATACGTCTCTATTTTTCTTATGTAATAATTGTAAAGATTTAGTAGGCTGACTCATTAAACTGGTGTAAGCTAGCCGATTGGCAGCGAGACTGTGCTATTTCTGCCTCAGCTCTGGAAGTGCCTTGTGATGGTCAGTGAACAGGGTACAACGGCAGTCACCAAAGGGTTAAAGGGACATTAGATCCTAAAAATATGCTAGAAATAGTGATGTATTCAAAGCAAAGTTTAATAAGGGGATGCATTTTTTGGGGGAAATGCATTAGTTGTTTAAATACTGAAGAAATAAGTTTTGTCTCCATAAAGTCTCCGTTTGATGTGCATTTAAAGGGACAGTCTAGTCCAGAACAAACTTTCATTATTCAGATAGGGCATGTGATTTTAAACAAGTTTCCAATTTACTTCCATCACCAATTTGGCTTTGTTCTCTTGGTAATCTTAGTTGAAAGCTAAACCTAGGAGGTTCATATGATAATTTCTAAGCCCTTGAAGGCCGCCTTTAGCTCAGGGCATTTTGACAGTTTTTCACCACTAGAGGATGTTAATTCATCTGTTTCATATAGATAACACTGTGCTCACGCACGTGGAGTTCCTAGGAGCCAGCACCAATTGGCTAAAATGCAAGTCTGTCAAAAGAACTGAAATACAAGATAATCACAGAGGTTAAAAGTTTAATAATATAAGTGTGTTGGTTATGCAAAACTAGGGAATGGGTAATAAAGGGATTATCTATCTTTTAAAATAATACATATTCTGGGGTAGACTGTCCCTTTAAGATCAATGACATGCATAAGAGAGTAAAACTATCATAATACTTTCACCTTAACTGAACCATGAAAGTTCATACTTACTGATTCAAATATTAGATGTGTGAAACTGATTTTCTTTATTATCAACATTAATTAATAACTACAGTAAAATATGCTGATCTGCTGTTTTTCATTCTAAACTAAAAAGCAACATTACCAGACATTTTTCTGTATTTCCATATTTTTCTCCTTCAGCTATAGAACTGGTGTCCAGTTCAACAATTAGTGTCTGACCGCAGAATAAAAAAATGTGTTTAATTTACCATTTACAATATGAGTTAGACTGCCAGAAGAAATGTTTTAACATAACTGACTCAGTGGCTTTTCAAGAAACTTAGTTATGTCCTCTCTGCCAAGAATATAATCCTTTGTGTCCCTCTAAAACCATTCTCTATCGATCTGTCTGTCTATCTATCATCTACCTATCTACACGCAGACACATACACACACACATATACAGTATATATATTTATATATACAGTATATATCAGGCAGAAAGGCACCCTCACATGCATGCACACACACCTGCATATGTTGTATGTGTGCACTGCTAATACACTTGTACCACATTATGGGCTAGATTACAAGTTGAGCGCTAATGTATTGCATAAATGACCACTCATTACAAGTGGCTGGTTATTATTACCACAAGCTAGCGGTAGCAATTAGCGCTATGCAAATTAACCAGAGATCAGATCTCTGGTTAATTTTAAAAATGACCCCAATTGCCCCCAAAATATACTGTATGGTGCCTTTTTTTAATTTTTAGGGGTTAAAGTTAAGGGATGTGAGGTGTTGGAAAAAAACAGCACTTAAAAGTGCCTTTATATATATTTGTGTGTTAATATGTGTATATACACATATAGACACGTAAATATATATGTATATATTCATATACATTTTACATTTGCTACCCATCGCTGCCTGACTTACCCCCTTGGCTGTTTTGGAGCCTATTGAAACGTGCTCTCGTGAGTGCAAAGCTTCCCTGCAATGTGAATGTGAGGTCGTGTTCACATTGCACCTCACCTTTAATACCAGCGAGTAATATTGCGCTCCACTCATAATCTGGCCCTATATAGCAAGAGGAACAATATACGTTCATATGCAGTATACAAAAAAAAATGTTTTGTAGAGGGAGGGCGCAGGTCTTCCTTTATGACCAGCTTGTGATATTATCACAAAGACACACACACAGATATATATAGTCACAATAACAAGACACATTTTAAATATGTTTCCAGTGATAAATAATAGTCAATTATGACGCAGATATGCACATTTATAATGTATGAATAAAATAGGTTAAGCTAAAGCATATTAAACTAAGTGGTTTGTTTTGTAGTTTGTAGCAGGGAGCATCTTTGTAGAATAAATCAATCTGCAAAATCGTCCTTAATTCTCACATTACAACATTCCTTTTCAGAAAATCTGTGTGTGATAAATCAGGGCGAAGCCAGAACTGAGGGCTTCCATTAAGGTTGTAATTTCCTTGGAATTAGTTCAGGGAACACAAATTGTCATTGTTTGGCATTTCCATGTTATTTGCATTCATTATGCTGCCTGTATTTGTCCCAGACGTGAAGGAAATGTTATGAGGAGCTAGGAAGGCTGGATGATGACAATAACATCAGATGTTGCTGCTGTTTTATTAATTTAACTGATTTGTTCTGATATTAGGCAATATGCATCTAAGTTGCAGTTTCCTGATATATGGAGTACATATCAAATGCAAACTTTGGTTTTAATACATACAAAACTTTGCTCAGATTTATATTATATATAAATCAATGTAAATATTTGTATAGGAAATTAGTACATCTAGGCAAGTATCCCCGGTATACTTGCCTAGATGTACTAATTTCCTATGAAAATATTTATATTGATTAAATTTTGAGACATGGAGTATTTTAATTTCAGTTTTTTATCTCCCCCCATAATTTTAATTATATATATATAAAACCAAATAAGAATCTGCTCTCCTGGGACAAACACCTGAGCTAAACACTCAAAATTTGTATAGAACAGTAAACAGTGAAGCCTCAAGAAGAAGGGGAGATTCATCCCCGAAAAGTCATTTAAACTTCACTGATATATATATATATATATACAGTATATATATATTATAAGTGAAAGCTGTCTGTATTTTAAAACTAACAGAAAGTATATTCTCATAAGCTCATTGGCTGGTAAGCAAAACTCCCACAGCTGTAATGGTGGAGAGACATTCTCCAGAAGAATTTCAAAATGAAAACATTTTCTATATGATTTCCTCAATAGAAGAACATTTGTTCAAAATATACTAATACATTATAAAATGCACTGTTTTAGATGCAACAAAGAAAAAAAAAATCCCTTTAAAGGGATATGAAAACCAAAATGTTCTTTTGTTAATCAGACAGAGAATACCATTTTAAAAAGAGTTTCTAATTGACTTCTATTTTCGAATTTGCTTTGTTCCCATGATATTCTATGTTGAAGAGATACCTAGATAAGCTTCAAGTGCACTACATGGCAGGAAATAGTGCTGCCATCTAGCGCTCTTGCAAATGGATAATGGGCCAGATCCTAAGCATATGTACCTGCTTTTCAACAAAAGACACCAAGAAAACAAAGACAATTTGATAGTAGAAGTAAATTGGAAAGTTGTTAAAAATTGCATGCTCTATCTGAATCATGAAAGAAAATGTTTGGGTTTTATATCCCTTTAAGGATAATTACACTACCCTTTTTGAAACAAATTATTATTATTATACATTATTAAAGGGACAGTCTACACCAGAATTGTTATTGTTTAAAAAGATAGATAATCCCTTGTTTACCCATTACCTAGTTTTGCATAACCAACACAGTTACATTTATATATTTTTTACCTCTGTGATTATCTTGTATCTGAGCCTCTGCAAACTGCCCCCTTATTTCAGTTCTTTTGACAGACTTGCAGTTTAGCCAATCAGTGATAGCTCCCAGGTAACTTCACATGCATGAGCACAGTGTTATCTAAATGAAATTCATGAACTAACACCCTCTAGTGGTGAAAAACCTGTTAAAATGCATTCTTAAGAGGCGGGCTTCAAGGTCTAAGAAATTAGCATATGAACCTCCTAGGTTAAGCTTTCAACTAAGAATACCAAGAGAAAAAAGCAAAATTGGTGATAAAAGTAAATTGGAAAATTGTTTAAAATTGCATGCCCTATCTGAATCATGAAAGTTTATTTTGGACTAGACTGTCCCTTTAAATAGTTTAACGTGTAACATTAAACCAAAAAGGAAAGCCCTGTAGCATTCACATTTGTTATCCACAACCAAAAACACTTTCTTAACAGTTATATATTAGCACCAAACACATTTTATTAACAGTTGCTACTGATACCAATCAAACCAAAGACCAGCAAAAAGGGAGACCAATGCACATTGAATGGATGAAAAAGCACCATGCCATGTTTATTTAAATATTCAGTACAGTGAAGTGTAAGTTACTATTAATACTTAGTGGTGGGAAAGTGTCATTGTAATTTACCAGTGATGAGAAAAAAGTTACTAGTCCACTCATTGTTACATATAGTTGAAAGACTAATTTCTTACTTGTCCGCTACAATTACCTACTAGTGTAGGGCTATAGGACAAGCAGAAATGTGTTCCCCTGTTGATAAATGTAACAAAACAAAGTATTTGGCCAAATAGGAGGCGTTTTCCATAATGCCAAAACAGCCACCAAAGGGACAGTAAAGCCAAAATTAAAAGATCATGGTCTAGATAGAATATCTAATTTTATTTATTGCATAGATATTGTATGGAGCAGCTTTGTAATAGCCCTATCTAGGGTGGTGACATAGACATTGACATCTGCCACTGCTAGAGATCCTGTTCAGCCGGGAATGAGTTTGCCAAGTGACTTGGAGGTCTCGGCTTGCATTTACAGCACAATCGTGCATTCTCTAAATGTGAGTGAACCTTTTATTTAAATACAGTACAGCTGTTTTGTGGATTTCTGTGGGTTCTACACCATGAGGTGCCTTTTAGGGCTGTAGGTTCTTGCATAGAGGGGTTTGGAGTGTTGCTGGGATTGCTTGCTTCTATCCTTGTGAGACTCCCCTTTGATGGTTACTGTCACACTCTTGTATAGTAATTCGTTTTGAAAACACAACTACTGAGATGTTTGTATAAATGAATAAAACACAGTATCAGTATATAGATGTTAGTGGATATTTTAAAAGAGGTATTTATAATTAAAAGAACTATAGTAATAACCGTTATTTTATTATACAACTCTTCAAATAATAGCAGTTACAAATTAGATTGCACTTGCATAAGATATAAATTAAAGGGATAGTCTAGTCAAAATTAAACTTTCATGATTCAGATAGAGCATGCAATTTTAAGTAAATTTCTAATTTACTCCTATTATCAATTGTTCTCCGTTCCCTTAGTATCTTTATTTTAATGTACGTTAAGCAGCAAGCCCATTTTTGTTTCAACACCTGGGTAGCGCTTGCTGATTGGTGGCTATATTCAGACAACAATCAAAAAGTGCTACTCAGGTTCTGAACCAAAAATGGGCCGGCTCCTATGCTTACATTCTTGCTTTTTCAAATAAAGATATGAAGAGAATGAATAAAAATTGATAATAGGAGTAAATTAGAGTAAGTTGTATAAGATTGCATGCTCTATCTGAATCATGAAAGTTTATTTTTGACTAGACTGTTCCTTTAACTTATTTTTAAAAGTAGAATAAGCTGAGTAACAATTTATGCCCCAAGTGGAGAGAATGAAATTTTGCTGATTAAGTACTCACAGCATTGCGGAGAACCAGCTGGAGATTGATTGTAGTAGCTACTGACACCATATGTGTTTGCTCAGCATTAACAGCAACAGACTTGTTTTTTGAACAGCATATAGATAGTTACTGCTGGATGTAGATATTGTGGACGGTAAGTCGCCACTGCAGTTGTTGTGAACACCTATGTGTTTGCAGAGGCGAGGGAGGCGCTCGGTATTGATTTAAAAAAATTGCCTCATATGCCTGATCCAAGTAAAGGAAAGCTTCAGTCGGCAAAAAAGTAGTAAGTCTCTGTAACTTAGACAGAGAGGTATTGCCAGAGAACGCTATGAGAGCTTGTCAATAACCAAGCACCTTACCAAGGAGCAGATGCTATTTATTGATTGGTTATAGATGTGTGCAAAGGTATAGCGGTAAGGAAGATAAAGCGCCAGAGGGTATATAACAGTTAAAGGGGCAGAGACAGTTACACATTGAGCGCACCTCTGTGACATTGGATCTTTGTATCTATTTGTCTTTGTATATAGCTTTCCAATTTACTTCTATAATCTAACTTGTTTTGTTTGCTTGGTATCCTTTGTTGAAAAGCATACCTAGGTAGGTTTAAGAGCTACTATTGGTGGCTGCACATAGATGCCTCGTGTTATTGGCTCATGTCAATGTAGAAAATAAAGAATAAATATTGAAAGAAAGCCCCTGTCAAAGTGAAGAGTGTGATGAATACTACAAATGAGCATTTAAAATCTGTTCTATCAGTTTTAGTTTTTGAGTTATGCTTTTAATTATTTATTCAAATTTATGTTAATGAGCATGGCCGGTATTTTCTTCCAAGAAAGGTGGCAACCCTACTCATGCTGTCTTCCATTCAGAGCAAGCACTACTGCTGCATTGCACTGAACAATAAGGAATAACCGTTTTTTATTTCTTTCAGTAACAAGCCTACAACTAGTAACACAAAATGACATACAACTAGCAACTGTGTGTGCTTTTTCAAAAACAAATATAAGTCATGTCATCTCAACTTCCTATCTAATGTTTACTCTCTGCTGAGCTTTCTAGCTTTTCCCTCCACCCTCTCTGCAATGTTAATCATTTCGTACACAACCCATGTTCTGCAATTCTCTCCGATTATAATAGGTCTCTTGCAAACACTATAAAATCCTGCAAACCGTATATGGGAACTTCTCAAACCAAACACCAAAACAAAGATCTTGGGTTTTTCATTCAACAAAATATACACTAAAAAAAAAGTGATCACATTTTACATTCCTGAGCTTTTTTATTTTTTGTTCCCTTCTCATTAGGATATTAAAATACACTAATTTCTTAGGCTTTGTTGTGCTGAGATTTGTTTGATATCATGCACTGGTGTGCAACTGAAATCACATAGTATCAGTACTATTATTAAAAGAATATATGCAGTAAAAATGTGAAGGTAGCATTATTTTGCTTAGTTCTTCTATAATAAGTGTTGAAGTCTCATAAATAAAATATGAATTATATTTTCAGCTGCATAGTTAATGGGTTGGAGTTCCTCATGAGGAAACAGAGAGCATGTAGCCTTGAAACTGTGACTTTAGGCTACATATTTTATATTCCCTCTGATGGGTACATAACAGTCTGTTGTTTACCTCATGTCCAGACCACATTTTATAAGAACATGTTTATTATCGTCTGCAAGTGATAGATGTGGCTTATTTATTTATTTTAAGAAATATTTCAGTGTAATTATAAAGTGATGTTTTACCTTTCTTATATCAGTGAAAATTGCATTTTTAAGGTAAAGCATTGTTAAAGTGAAGGTAAACTTCACGCAACTGCCCCACGGCATTGGATAGACTTTGTTAAATGAGAATGGGTTTAATTAATAAAATTTGTTATATTTCAGTATTTTTTAAAATTTTTTACCTTTTGAGTGCTCCAATGATAAACGCAGCTCTCCCGCCCGGCACTTTGTCAAATTGATTGACAGATGAAGATTCTTAAAAGAACGAATCCTTGTTTCCCCCCGGGCCGTGATGTTTATGCAAAGGGGCTGAATGCCCCGGGGGGGGAAACAAGGATTCATTCTTTTAAGAATCGTCATCTGTCAATCAATTTGACAAAATGCCGGCGGGAATGCTGCGCTTATCGTCAGAGCGCTCAAATGGTAAACATTTTTTAAAATAATTAAATATAACATATTTGATGAATTAAACCCACCCTTATTTTACAAACGTCTATCCAATGCCGTGGGGCAGTTGCGTGAAGCTGACCTTCACTTTAATGTAAAATATAAAGTTAATTGTTGTTATCCTTTGTGGTCTTGTCCCTATCCACCAATACAGCTGCATGGGTTAGTCAGCTACTAGTAAGCACCATAAGTATCATAACAGTTGTGCACAAAAATGTGTTTCCTGTTCATATAATAAAACTTTAAATAACTTTTACTAAACCTTTTTTTTTTAAAAATAAATAAATTTATAAATCAAGGGTGCTTCCCAAATCCTTAAAGAGGGTGTTGCCAAAGTCACAATTTAAATGAGTCATACGGAATGATACATAAATGTGCGCTGATATTACAAGTACAGCACAATGTGAACACAACCTCGCATTTTCATTGCCTGGAAGCCAATCGCTCACGAGAGCGTGCTTCCATAGGCTCTAACGGGAGTGTCGTTTTTATCCCAGCAGCAGTAAACCCCATAGTGCAGCGCAGGGGGGCAATTCACGCAGCAATAAATAAATATATATATATGTATATATACATATATATTTATGTGTTTATATGTGTATATATATATATATACACAAATATTTACACATAAATATATTTGTATATAAACATATACATATATATTTATAGTGAAAACACAGTCCCCCATTGACTCCTATGTAAAGGCATTTAGGTGCCATTTTTTTCCAAACACCCCTCATCCCCTCACTTTAACCCCTGTCCTCTTTATTTGGGGGCAGTTGGGTTAACTTTTTCATTTTAACCAGAGGTCTGACTTCTGTTTAATTGCGCTTAGTGCACAGTTAAACCTAAAGCTCGCGGGAGCATTAACCAGCCACTTGTAATGGCTGGTTATTTAACGTGCGTCTGTATACGGGCAAATTTGCCCCTTTACGGGCGCATGTTAAGATAGCGCTCTTGACAAAGAGACTAACTTTTATGACTGCTTACACGCATGACAAAGAGAACATGAGTGGATACCTTAAAAAAATTGGAATATCCTGGCCAACATTCCACTACCCCAAGTGGGATTTAAGAGAAATCCTGCACATTGTTATCAAAAGAGGATGTGACTACATGTCAAGAAACCTGGATGCTATAGATGGGATGTACTACATGTAATGGTTTAATCACTGGCCAATACTTTACTGACCCATAAAAAAAGGAGTGATTCTACCACAAATACCAACTTATTTGTACAACCACATCTATAGTATATTTATTGCACTGCGGTTGTGGTCTCTTTTATGTGGGAAAGACAAATGATAACCTATAGACACATACGTATGGCAATACAAGGGGCAGCTCAGATCAACCTGTTGCACACCATTTTTTACAGGCAGGAAACTTGGTTACAGATTTGGAAATGGGGACTCTAACACCAAGGGGCCTCAATACCCAGCTAGACTGGCATTGATACTTATAATCCTTCCCGTTCTCCCGCTTTTCTCTTTTCCCTTTTTTCTTTTTCCTCCGTCTTTCTCCTCTTTTCCCCTTTCTTATTTAACACAAACTAATTATAGTTCCTTATATCCTATACAAACTAACTATAGTCTTGCAAATAACTTTTAGTGCAACATTAAACACTATTAGTAGTGAATAGCGCTTAGATCACTCTTCCTAGCACCTATCAAATAAGAATAAGGAATCTTTTACTTAAAACTATATAGCAACAGATGATGCTAATAGGTATCAAAAATGATCTAGATGATTATTAGCCTGGCCAAATCTACTTTTACCCTATTTTCGGTTTAAACACTCATATTATTATTATCATTAACATTAACATTAAGATTACTTGTGCTATTGATATACGTTACATTAGATGCGTTAGCTAAGGCTCTGATGGAGGAGATATATAGATAGAGAACTGTTTCAAATTAGAAAGCTTTGCACTGTATACTGTTGTCATGGTAGCATCAGTATTAAGAATTGGAACTATAAACGTATATGCCAGTAACATATAAAAATTTAACACATAGGGACATTATGTTAGGATGTGACAATGTTTGTTCTACGTTTGTTCTACTTGTAAGATAACTACTTGTGACTTTTAACTTAGTATATATTTATATTCATATTCACTGTTCATACACTATGTTCATGCACAGATATGAATCGGGCACTGCATCACCTGTGCATTAAAGATTTATTTAAAAGTAATTTATTATTAAACGCCAGTTGAAGAAATTGTCATGCTGACTAATCCCAAGGTGTTTCTTACACTTTTGTCTTTCCTGTTTTTACCCATTTAATTTTTTTTTTTCTCATTCCCTCACCACCAACTTTACCATCCCTTCCAAACTGTGTTTAAAGATATTCAATCTTCAATAGCCATCCTAGCCTACCACGGATTCAGTATCCAGGTCACTGGACCCGCCCCATATCACAGTGACTCTCTTTTTTCTTCACCCTCATGCATTTGGCCGGGGATCTTACAATCAAAATGTTGAGAAGTATGTTTTTTGTGTTCTCCTTCCCTTATCCACTGCTGCTACAGATGTATAGGTAGCCACTGCGGCTACAGATGTATAGGCAGCCACTGCGGCTACAGATGTATAGGTATCAACTGCTGCTAAAGACGTATAGGTATCCACTGCTACTGCAGACGTATAGATATCTACTGCTGCTACAGATTTATAAGTATCCACTGCTGCTACAGATTTATAAGTATCCATTGCTGCTACAGATGTTTTGATTGAGGACAAAACTCTACAGACCCGTGTGTATATTTATTCAGAACAGTATCTATCTATCTATCTATCTATCTATCTATCTATCTATCTATCTATCTATCTATCTATCTATATATATATCACTGTCTGTTTATCTTCTACTGTATATCTATAAATTGCAGAATTAAAAAATCTTTTTCAATGCAAACTATGTTTTGTTCCTAATGAGTTAAACAATTTTTAAGTCAAGCTCCTTTATGCTGTTAAACGCATGTTAGCAAGTGAAGCACAGAATGTACCCAGCGGCCTAATACTGCCTAAATTAGGAGCAAACGTGTCACAAATCATAGAGATAAACATCTTTATTTTTAGCTGAAGGATAGAATATTCCTAGTGCATTCGTACTGTTTTTCTTCTTCTAACAGAAGACTATCAATTAGCAAACAAGCTAAGGTTTATGTTAAAACACTAGCATTTATGTTTGCATCCCATGGGTTTCACAAATCTTTTTTCCTCTTCTTCCCTACAGGTAAATTGTACCTAGTTACGGGGGCTGCAGATGCTATTGTGCAGATAACCTTGGTTCTCTACAGATACCTACTACACACTTCTTATTTTTTCTTTTTCTACATTTGTGGCTCACTCACAAGATTTCCAAGCTAGACTAACTACCTAATAATTTCTGATAATTAATCTATTTTTTATGCAGCCATTCCTTTAAGGGAATAACATTAATAAGGTTTACAGAGACAATATCTACAAGATCAAATTTTGTGTTCTCATTTGTATCTACCTGAAGATGAAGAGCGTTGCGTTATGGAAATTGAGCAACTTACAATTTCACACATATGACTGATATCTCAGGCGTGTGTATCTTGCTTAGATAATACCCAAACTGCAGTCGCAAAGTCACCAATGTAGATGCATGTGAGTCAGTTAAAAGCACCTGCCTACTGCTGGCATTTAACATCTTTATGACAGCTTACATGTAAGATTGCTAAAATATGTTTTAATTAATTTGATTATTGGCATTAATTTTGTTGACCCCCACAATGTCAAGTCATTCACCATTACCCCAAGCCCCATAAATAAGACATAGAAACATATCTGGGATGAAAAAGCCACTGCTTGCTTTTATTAATATATAACAACATATAAATAACCTTTTATAAATCCAACAGAGCTTGCCCTGCTAACCCCTCATCTTGTGCCTCCAATCACAAGGCACTCCTCCCATGTCACCCACCTCTCCTGTTACCCCCCCCCCCAACAGGAGGTACCGAATGTCCACTCAAAATAGCGTAAGCCACCCCTCCACAGTGGCAACAAAACCACCAACCTAAGAACAGGGAGGGTGGGCACTTCTGGTCGTTAGCTCCTGATAAGTAAAATGCACCAAAAAACAGATCAGTCTCCTTTTAAAACCTTTCCTCACTGCTTCACGCTTTGCTCTGATGTTTACCTTTCCCATTCTCTCCAAGTGGGGTCAATTAACCCCTTCTTTTATTTTGATGCATTCGGGGTAATTCTTTTATGCGTAGTGTATGTATATGTGGTCCTGGGCCTATCACAATTTGGCCAAATGCTGTAACTAACTCTTTTGTTGATAATTTTAATTTTTAATTTTCCATATGGACTTTGAACCCAGGCTCGTCTGTGGTTAACTGCCTGAGTCCCTAAAAGCTGTGCAACTGTCTGTGAGTGCTGGTGAGCACCTAGGGCTGTGAGTTTTTCAGGGTCTAGGGAAATTAGAAAGGGCCTGTGTCACCCTTGTTTGTGTATCAGTATGTTTACAATGTATAGCTTAGGGACCCACATAGGAAGAAAACGTAACATGGCCCTAGGTCTATTATCAAGACACAACAACAATACAGTGTATTGCACATGTAAAAGGAAATAACACAGCAGTATACAGTGTGTATAACAATGCATAACACTGCAGAAAAATGGCTGTGTAAGGGTATAGCAATGCAGTGTATGGTGTATGTAAATTGTAAGATACCACTGTAGTTTACAAATAAATAACAATGTGGTTTGTATATCATATGTAAATTAATATCGCATTGCTATATTTGGTTTCTTGAAGAATATACTTCACTACAGTATAAAGCTCATATTAGATAGGATCATTTTCTAGTGTGTGTAAAAAATGATCACATTGTAATGCGTGGCATGTGCAAGAGATTATCCCATTGCTATACACAGGTAAAAATATCAAGTCCATTTTATATTCATGTTAAATGGTTTCGAAAATCCTGAACGGTGAATAATTTAAATCTCCAAACATGCACCTATCTGCCTCCAAAATCCACTTATAATTACTTTCTATACTTGCTCTATTACACAGGATTCTCTGGTAACCATCTACAAATTATTGAATTGGGACTATGGGGTCAATTTATCAATCTCAGCGCATTCGCCGGCATCAATACGATCGACCAGACATCGCTGACGCAGATCTGAATACGAACCCCTTATTTAAAAAAAGACATCAAGTACGGTGCAAAGAACATCGGACTGTTGGACAGTCATCGATGTTGTGGTTATTCAGGTTTTTTCAAACTTTATTTATACCATTTCATTACTGTCCATGAACAAGCACATTTCTCTTAAGATAATCTTAAGCTAATCTTTTATTTTTCAATTGTTAATATCCAAGAAATAGCTACATTTATACCTCAACAAACAATATCTCATAGAAAGTTATTTTTATATTTATTTGTTATACAAAAAATCTGTTATATGGTACTTCACATAAATTAATGTGTATCTGTATTTTTAGAAGTTATGATATGCTTTTATCTCATATTTTTTTTTATAAATAATTATTTATGCTAGAATTTGTACATATATCTTTGCACATACTTGTATGTGTGTGTGTGTGTGTATATATATATATATATATATATATATATGACATACCTAAATTCCTTTTTTTGTTCGAAACAATGTTGCCTTACATATCTCTGTGTTTATTTATACCACTATATGTATATAGTGTAAATCTATTATTATTCTTAGCAGGAATAATTGTGAATATAACATGTAATCAGGGTATCATATGTATTTATTTGCAATCAATGGATATTTTAAGAGCTGGGCCAGTTTTCTCTCTGTACCTGTGTAACCCCTCCTGATTGCAATCTAGTTTTAAAAACCACCCCTTCACAGGTGTTATAAAATGGTCTGGCATATAAGATGACATTTCTTACTGAAAAAGAAATTCAAGAGAAGGAAGACATACACTGAAAATAGCATGACAGTAAAGAGGTGATTTTAATTTCTGCTGTATCTGAATCATGACAGTTTAATGTTAGGTGGGCTATCCCTTTGAGCTATCAGTTTAAGATTATATTGAATCAAACATCAATTCAAAATTTAAAATCCTTATCTAAAATATTACACTGTGTGTCCTAATGTCAGCATCAATGTTTATCTTTAATTCTAAATTCACATATACATACTTTCAAAGTATAATACACAATGTAACAAATGGCCCTTACAAGTTCTGATGAGTGATCAATGACACAAGTATCGATCAATTTGATAAGTTAGTGGTAGTTTAAAATATATATTTGAATCAGATTGGTTGATGTCATAAATCATGTGATTATGCATATTCCAATCAAAAGTTGTTTAAAAATTCACTAGTGTGTGGGTTGCTTAGGAGTTTGTGTCATAATTGGTGCGAAAAGTGTTGCATCAAAAATGGTGCGAAGTGGAGAGTGTGGCTTGTATTACATGGCTTAAACATGGTGCACATAGATTTTTAAAAAAAAATAAAAAGGAAGTTAGCTATATTATGTTGTGTATTTATTTATTTTTTATCGCTATATCTATTTGTCGAAATAATATTGTTCCCTTGCTTTGTAATGAGAGACAAATTTGTAGCATAATCCATAAGTAATAATGTATTTTTCATTTTTATCCCTATATCTACTAGTGCACCAAATGTGGAGCAATAATATTGTTTGATTTAGAAAGGGAATACAATTTTAATAGTTTCTGATTTACTTGTATTATGTAATATACTTCATTCTCTTGCAGCATCAAAGATAAGCTTTCTGTATTTTCAGACTCCCATTGACTTCTATGACATCTGCGACCTCAAGGGTGGCGGATTGAAAACTAGGTACGCTGCGTCGGAATACACACAAGCGTACATCCTGTTAAATGTTTGATAGATTTGGAAAAGGTTCAAATAGAGTCGAATCTGAATTCGAAACATCTTTAATGACGCAAGCATTGATCTGAGTTGGATTGAGATATTACGTCACAAATTTCAACATTTGCCAATCTTGACGCTTTGATAACTATGGCGGATCAATCTCGCGACAAATATGACGCGGAATTCAAGTGTATTTTCAGTTGACGTTTTGATAAATATCTCTAAAATATCTGTAATTAGTTGTTTTTTAAACAATGTAAATACATTTTACAGAGGAAAAATCTCCTAAGCGAATTTGGGGATGATGTGCCCAGCACTTAAACAGTCAGTAGGGCACTACTACAGTAAGCCATAATGTGTCCGCCCCTTTTAATATACATCATAATCAGTATACTGTTGGCTAAAATGACTCCCGATACTTTTTAGAGAAACATTGTACTGTTAGATTTATTGTGTTCCCAATGATCCATTTTAACTGCTAGAGTGTATTATTATTATTATTTAAATAGTTGCTTTACCTTTATTTGTCTAATTTTAAATAGCTGCTTTTGCCTGTTAAAGCCACCACATGTACTGAAAAACAAATGCTGTAGTATTATCTATAGAGAAGCTATGCAAGCACCTCCCAGTGCGGGGGGGGGGGGAGAGAGATAGCTACCTAAATTATCACTCTCAGTTACTCTTTCTAAGTACTGGCTAATGTATATAAAGGGAGATAAGATAAGGAGATCTTTAAACATTGAGAGGGATAAATTAAGACGGTCTGCTTTCTTTGCAGGCTCCGCCTATTTAGGGCTACATTACAAGTGGAGAGCTAATTTATAGTCCACTGGTAAATGGGCAAATTCACAGATTAACAGGCACACAATAAATAACCAGCCTTTACAAGTGGCTGGTTATTGCAACCACGAGCTTGCGTTAGCAATTGGAGCTTCACAAATTAACCAGAAGTCAGACACATATAAACACAAATATATATATATATATATATATATATATATTTAAACTTTGCTGCCCATCGCTGCACGACTTACCCCCTTCACTGTTTTCTGCCATGTCTCACGGCATGAGAACAAGGCTCCTATTGGAGAACAAAGCTTCTCTGCAACGCAAACGTGAGCTCGCACTCGCATTGCGCTAGAATTATGCTTTTAAAAACACAATTTTGTGCTCTACTAGTGATCTGGCACATAATCAGTATGTCCTTGTGAAAAATGGGTTGAGGTTTCAATGATCAAAACCAGATATTTCAAAGACAACAACATACCTAAAGGAGCAATTTCTCATATGTTTTTTACTCTGCAGCTAGTATAACAAGCCACTGGAAACAGCGTCCCTTTAATTAAAAACAATTCCTATACATTTTAGCAATTTAAAATGTTACCTGTTACCTGCATAGTCCCTTAATATTTCACACCCACAGTGGCCAAAGGTCAATAAGATTTCAGTAGCTCTCATCCTATTGGCTGATTTGAATTTGAAGAATCAGATCAGCCAATAGAAATGCAAGGGACGCCAAATTTAAACACGTACTTTGAATTCACTATTCAGTGTTTATTTTGAGGGGTTTGGTGGGAGGGGGTTTTTACTGTTAGAGGGGGGACTTAGTATTTTTTAAGGTAATAGAGCTGTTTAACTTAAGGCAATGCCCTACAAAAGCCCTTTTAAGGGCTATTGGTAGTTTAGCATTAGATTAGGGGTGTTTTTATTTTGGGCAGGGGGGTTTCATAGGGATTAGGTTTTATTTTTGATAATTTGGTTTATTATTTTACGTAATGTTAGACTTTTTTATTTTTTGTAATCTTAGGTTAGTTTAATCTTATTTTTTTTATTTTTAAGTAATGTTAGCTTTAACATTACTTTAGGGTTAACAGTTTTATTAAGATTATTGCGTTGTGTGGGTTTGGTGGTTTCGGGGTTAATAGTTTTATAAGGTTTGTTGCAATGTGGGTTAATGACGGTTTAGGGTTAATAGTTTTATAAGGTTTGTTGCGATGTGGGTTCATGGCGGATTAGGGGTTACTAGTTTTAATAGGTACTTTGCGATGTGGGTGAATGGCGGATTAGGGGTTAATACATTTATTAGGTAGTTTGCGATGTTGGGGTTGGTGGATTTAGGGGTTAATACTTTAATTAAGCATATTGCATTGTGGGGGGTTGTCAGTTTAGGGGCTTATAAATGTATTATTATTTGCCATGTGGGGGATTGCGGATATAGGGATTTTATGTGTCAGGTTTATTTTTGGGAGGCGGGTTAGACTTTTACAGGAGATTTGACTTTTTTTTTAATTTTCTAAAGTGCCGTAAGTCACTGGCAACTCCAGAAATTTAAATTTATGCTCATTTCTGGACATCGCTAGTTTATCAGACTTACGGCACTTTATGAACTCCTGGCGGGATTTATGTGATACCCCGATGTGCAAGGTGAAATTAAGGGTGGCATGGGTTTCAGCAGTTGCGCTGAAGCTTGCGCCGCATATGTAATCTCGCCCATTGTCGGTTCTGCTTTGTTTCCAATGTGATCTCTGGCAAAACAAGTTTGAGATGGTTTGAACTTTATTGCAAAATACTCAGAACTTATTATCCAATAGACGTGCTTTTATTTTGTTATTCGTTAACGAAACACAGATATTCGTCTTGTTTTCACGAAATGAATATGCAAAACTAATGCAGCATGCAATTTAAATAAAATTAATGAATAATGATGAATTTGTCAGTATTAATTTGTTTCCTTATATAGTTAAAATACTTATCTTTAGCGCACAGGAGAGCCGCACTAATCCCGTCCTCTTGTTCACAGAGCCCCGACCACCATAATAGGAGCCTTAGGGGCCTTTGAGGAGGCGTACGAGTTAAGGAGCAGCGGTCTTAAGACCGCTGCTTCTTAACTCCTGTTTCCGGCGAACCTGAAGGCTCACTCGGAAACAGCTACATCAAGCTCCATTCGATGAATAGGCCCCTTAGTGCAGCGGCTAAGAAGGTCATTTAGTGCAGGCCCTGGGAGCCACACTAAGCTTCATATTAGTACACCACGAGGCTCTGTGAAGAAGGATCAGGTTTAGCCTGACTCTCCAGCATGCTAAAGTATTAAAAAAAAAAAAGTATAGCAAGTATTTTACGCCACAGGTGAACTTTTTCACTAGTAGCAATGGAACATGTACAGTCAATGAAAACTAACGTAAATCTTGCACAAATGATCAGTATTCATTTTGTTTAAAACAAGACTAAAACCGAATAACACGGGCAACGGATATTAACAATACAAAGTATCTTGAATATTTGGAACGAAAGATTCAGCTGAACGAAAATTTTGCCCATGTATATGTCAACCAATAAAAAAAGTTGTAGCCGTGTATTAGATGTTTTACATTGTTGTACCATAATTAAAATTGCTACTCTGTTTTTAAAGTTGTCATCCATAATGCTTTGCTTCTGGAGAGAACCTGAATGTTCTTACATGTATTTTCTGAATACTTAAAGGGACACTGAACCCAAATTTTTTTCTTTCGTGATTCAGATAGAGCATGCAATTTTAAGCAACTTTCTAATTTACTCCTATTATCAAATTTTCTTCATTCTCTTGGTATCTTTGTGGTCTTTATTTGAAATGCAAGAATGTAAGTTTAGATGCCGGACCATTTTTGGTGAACAACCTGGGTTGTTCTTCCTGATTGGTGGATAAATTCATCCACTAATGAACAAGTGCTTTCCAGGGTTCTGAAAGAAACAAATAGCTTAGATGCCTTCTTCTTCAAATAAAGATAGCAAGAGAACAAAGAAAAATTGATAATAGGAGTAAATTAGAAAATTGCTTAAAATTGCATCCTCTATCTGAATCACGAAATAAAAAAAATTAGGTTCAGTGTCCCTTTAAAGAGACAGTCTAGTCAAAACTAAACTCTCATGATTCAGGTACACCATTCAATTCTAAATAACTTTATCATCACACTAAACCTATGTTGGCTCATATGCTAATTTCTAAGCCCTTGAAGGATGCATTTTGACAGTTTCTCACAGCTAGATTGCGCTAGTTCATGTGTGCCATATAGATATGAATAACATTGTCCTCACTCCCATGGAGTTACCTAGGAGTCAGCACTGATTGCCTAAAATGTGAGTCTGTCAAAAGAACTGCAATAAGGGGGCAGTCTGCAGAGGTTTAGATACAAGGTAATCACAGAGGTAACCAGTGTATTAATATAATCGTGTTGGTTATATAGATACCTATCTTTATAAACAATAACTATTCTGGAGTAGACTGTCCCTTTAAGTGATCATATATGTAAGATTTTATTTTTTTAGCCCTGATTAAAGGGTGTATATATAATAGGTGGTTTAACTGCTTGACAAGAATGTGGGAAACTGTAATATTTCTCTAGGGTGCTATTAATATACTATAGTTGATCCTATTTATAGTATTTCTGCTGCCGGAGGATTTTCAGGTTTCGGTTCAGTTAAAGTGTGTATGAAGGACATTCTCTTCATAAATTCAAATCCAGGGTATTTCTGTGCAAACAACAAAAATCAGATTTATATGTTAATTCTTCATGAAATTCAATTTTCCATTTGAAGACACAAAAAAGCTAGAAAAAAATATATTAGAATTGACCCCATCATAGAAACTAAGACACCTTCATACAGTTATAAATGGAGGCAATTTTTATTCAGCTTCTAGTCCCTGAAATAAATGGAAAAGTAATAGAAGTTCAATATTCATTTTAGGAAATGGTTTGATAAAAGCTGATTAAATGGCCAAGTCAGAATATTAACGTAATCCCACACTTCATAATTGTCTTCTCTGTGCCATCAGCCTACATGTCAGAAGTTATAGCATGTAACCCTTTTAATGCTGGAGGGGTGAGCAACGGAAGCATTCTATTGTTATTTTTACCTAGGCATGAAATTATTTGCATATTGAATGCAGATATTCATTTTACATAAAGGCACAATAGGTAAATGGTCTATAAACAAAGGATCTAGGTAACACAGATTCAAATTTACTTTCCACTCTTAAAGGGACAGTATACACCAATTTTCATATAACTGCCTGCAATAGACACTACTATAAAGAATAATATGCACAGATTCACAGATGCTTATCTAAATATCCAGTATAAAACTGTTAAAAAACTTACTTAGAAGCTCTCAGGTTAGCTCTGTTGATAAGGTAGCTGGAACACCCACTGAAAGTGAGAAATAGCAGACACGCCCCCTCCCCCTTCCTCTGCATATGAAAAGACTATTTACACAAACAGGAGCAAGCTGGAGAAGGTATACATCAGTATTTTCCTAAAACTTTTGGGCTTGGTTAGGAGTCTGAAAATCAGAGTAATGTTATTTAAAAATAAGCAAAACTATACATTTAAAAAGCAAACAAAAAAAACTGTATGGGCTATATAAATAGATCATCTACAAAACATTTATGCAAAGAAAAATATAGTGTATAATGTCCCTTTAAAGTACTGTAAAATTGATTCCCTTTAATGTGTTCTTAATAATCAATTTAACCTGCTGAAGTGTTATAAAGTGTCTACAAATATATAATTTGCCTTTATTTTGTCATCTGAAATAGATGATTTTGTCTGTTAAAACCAACACTAATACTGAAAATTTTAGGACAGAAATATTGACTATAGAAAAGCTTTATAAACTAGAGGCAACAGCAGAAATCAACAAGTCCAACCCATTTGAAAGTATTTCAGCAGCATATGTAAGAAACATATGATGTAAACAGTCAATATTATTATTTAAAAAATTATTACAAAACACAAACATAAATGAATCTGTCTGACTGTCCGTCCATCTTGCTGTCCGTCCGTCTGTCTATCTATCTGTTTAGCAAATATATAATTAAACATTATACTTGAAAGTTAAAACTTTCAACATAAAGGTGTATGTAGTATTATAAATGTTATTGTTTTCCTATTCAAATGCTTAAAAGGACATGAAACACAATTTATTTTCTTTCATGATTTAGATAGAGCAGTTTACTTCTACTATAAATTGTGCTTCGTTCTCTTGGTATCCATTATTGAAGCAGCAGCAATGCACTACTGGGAGCTAGCTGTTTACATCAGTAAGCCAATGACAGCAGGCATATATGTGCAACCACCAATCAGCAGCTAGCTCTCATCTCCTGAGCCAATGCTTTTTAACAAAGGATACCATAAGTTTGAAAGTACCTTTAAGTCCTATGAACACTTTCAGCTGCATGTTAAAGTACTTTCAAAAACAGACTTTTTTATTTTTTATTTAATTAATAAAGCAATTAGCACATCTAGGCAAGTATCCCCACTTGCCTTTACCCATAAATACCCCATAAACACTGTTACCAATGCACCAGAGGATTCTGGGTAAGATATGCAAATTCGATATGCAACATCTCAAGATTTTTGTTTCTGATAATGTTTTAAAACACAGCAATCCCCTTATTGGGGTAGGTACAGCAAAAGCAAAAAGTAATTCTGGGTAAAGGCAAGCGGCGATATTTGCCTAGATGTGCTAATTGCCTGTACAATAAGTCTGTTGCTTTACTTTTATTAAACAAAGGATTTTAATTTCATGCTTTTATCTTCACCATTATTTAAATGAATATTATTTTTAATACATAAAAAAACTAAAACTTTTCAATAGAGGAAATTCCAAGGAATCATTAGAGATCACTATTCATTTGTTGCTAATAAAGAAAGACAAATGTCAAGAACGGCTTCCATTTTTTCTCTCTCTCCTCTTTGGCTGTTAATATTAATTTCAGTCAATTGGGGTGAAGATGTTCCAGTCAGATATAAGTGTATTTTATTTCTCATTGGAGAAATGACTGCTGATGAAGCACTGTACATATCTCGCATTGTTATGCAGAGAAAGAGGCCAATTCCACAAAACTGATGCCAGTCCATCTGTTAACACTTTGGCATTAGTTATTTAAAATTCCATTAGGCTCTCATTTCATTCTGCTTCTGGATGTAAATTCAAATATAATAAACACTAGAATAGACAAACGTCCAGTGGATTTTGCTACCTCCCTTTTGTGAATGCATCTGATTTTATGCCACACACACTCTTCCTTTCTTGGTTTCGCTCTCATGAACACAGACATGCTTTATGTTCCTGACACATGCATTATCCTTCCATCACAGCGTGTTTTTTGCTATCTGGACACATGTAAGCTGTATTCCTCATCAGGACCCTTTATCCAAAGACGGGGTTTGTTTGCCTGAGGCGCCTCTCCCTAATCGGAATGACAAATGACATTTTCAGACTCGCCCCCTGTTTGACTTAGACATTTGAAAGATGCTAGGACATGTCCAACGAAGGTGTGATTGACCTTGAGAGCTCTCATGAAGATCAGTTCTTTTACTGCAGTTTTATGTAAAAGCTTGTATTGTTAAAGAGTTGAATTTCATATCTTTAATATCATATCTATCTATCTATCTATCTATCTATCTATCTATCTATCTATGTATCTATCTATTTATCTATCTATCTATCTATGTATCTATCTATCTAAGGGTTGTCTTTTTTTCTTTTCCAATGCCAATATAACAAGTTACTTTTAAGAGTAAGGAAATTCTTATTATTATTATCGGTTATTTGTAGAGCGCCAACAGTTTCCACAGCGCTAAATTCTTACTTTGTTCTTAATAATTAGTTAATGGAAAAGCTTAATTTTAACTCTGGGACTAAAAATATAAGACTATATCTGCATACTTAGGATTCCTTAATTTAAAAGTTATAGCTTCAGATTATTTGTGGGTTGGTTCATAGTTCAAAATGTCAATAAAGAGAACACTATTAATTTAGGGGTTTCAGTTAAAGAAAACCACGCTCTAGTGTAATAACAAAAAGCAAAGATTCTATGATGACCACGGTGAATGTAACTGGGAAATTCATAGTGATATATAACTGGGATGGTGTCATGGTGATGTCACATATAAAGTCATCAGGATGATGATGTCATATGAAAAGTAATAAGCAAAAAAACTACAGTATTTTAATGCTATTAATTTTCCATCTATTTTGTGTGTTCATCAGTATACATGTACTGGTTTATTTCATAGGTATATCTCCAAAAAATATGTGTTTCCAGATAGATGTACTGCAAGACAGCGGTATATATTGTTTTTAATTAGGATATTCTATTTCATATGCTTTTGAAGTAAATAGTTTCTGACATATTATTGCAGCGTGTGCTGAATCCTAACACTGTGGTTAAAATAACAGGCTTTGAAGGTGAGATATTATTGTAGCTCTGTTAGCAGTTAGAGGCCTAAAATATAGGGATTTTAGAAAGATCACACATTGTGCAAAGTCTTGTATAAACACGTCCTGTGGTAAAGATCACATAATGCATAAATACATGGTAACCAGTTAATCCACTTCTGCTACTGCCACAGTGCATTTAGTAAATTGTGTAGGTAATGTAAATTCTGTATGCAGTTCTACAAAAAAATAGTTTACAAGCCTTTTCTTTGATAAAAATGACACGGAACTCCTTCATTCTAGTTGACTTTTTTCATACATTTTTCCCGGACATGTTTGTATTATGATTCTGTTAAAGCTTCATTGAATTGAAACATTAACTGTTATTAATTGCTTTCAGTGTTTCGATATAAGCAAACTGCAATGTATTTATTGAAAAAAATTATATTCATCATTTAAAAAAAAACTAAAACATGTTTACTGTACCGAGTCTGACCCCTAGATTTTTGTTTATAAGCCAATATAGCCAATCATAATCCATATTAGCCAATCGGTAATTAAGAAATGCTCTCAAAATGGTTCATATGCTGTACTGATGCTTTACTGCACATGCATGATGTTGGTCAATTTAATCAACCTCCAGGCAATAAACAATAATTGGGATTGCGTTCTCAATGAATATAATGTCTTAGGCCATACACACCAGGGGCGGACTGATCAGCCGGGCAAATAGGACCTGGACCGAGGGCCCAGCATGTCAGGGGGCCCACAAATGGCATTTCCCTGGCTCCTGGTGTGCTGCTTAAGTTTGGGCTGACAGCTGCCCTATCATTTACTAAGAACTTAAGAGTGGGTTTAGTGGGGGCCCAAGCCCCAGAGTGGGGGCCTTGTGCCTGTATTTGGGGTTTATTGCTGGGGGGCAATAGGGTGTGGGGGAGCCCTGTTGGGGGTCTGTCACTGTGAGGGCCATGGAGTATGGGATCTAGCCCTGGAGGTTGGGGACCCTGACTCTGGTCCTTGACGTTGGGGGTCCTGCTCCTGGAGGTTGGGGGGCCTGAAGCACAGGGCAGGGAAGCTACCATGTTAATTTGCATACATTTTGATACATTTGGGTCAGTGTGAGATAGTAGGAGCCCTTCCCTAATTTTTGCCCGGGGCCCTGGTCAGTCTCAGTCCGCCCCTGATACACACAAAAGTATGAGGCCAGACATACATCTCAAATATGAGGCCAAACACATAACACACGTTATGTGTTTTTTTTTTAATAATTATTAAAAGTAAGAACATGTATAATTTTTAACATTTTTCTGCAAAGTAAGAACATGACAACATTCAACATTTTCCTATTTACTCATAACAAAATTGGAAGTAATGCATTAAAGGGACATTAAACACTAAATAAATGTTAGATAGAATTATGCATTCAATGAAAAGATAAATCTGAGAATAACATGTAGATTTTTTAATGTTTCATTAGCTGTTTAAATGTTGACAAAATAAATGTAAAGTTTTAGTGTCTATAAAACAATGGGAGCTGCCATGTTGTAACCAAGGTTACCTTGGCTGTGAGGAATGTAACAGTGTTCTGCACTTCCATTTCTGAAAAGCTCACAATCTCAGAATGGAATTACAGGAAAACGGGAGAAAATAAATAATGAAAGTATATTGCAGAGGTTTTTTTTTTTTTTTTTTAAATATATGATTTATCATTTTATATTACCATCTCAAAGTGTTTCATTTCCCTTTAAAGTGTGTGCGTCACGTATATATTCCACTTTAATAGTAAGGTGATACTAAAAAGGTCTTACATATGTATACAAAAGACAAAAATATGCTAGAAAATGAGGTGATACAATGGGCTCCATTTATCAAGGTCTGTCGGACCTGATCTGACAGTGCGGATCAGGTCCGACAGACCTCGCTGAATTCGGCGAGCAATACGCTTGCTGTATTCAGCATTGCACCAGCAGCTCACAAGAGCTGCTGGTGCAACGCCGCCCCCTGCAGACTCGCGGCCAATAGGCCGCCAGCAGGGGGGTGTCAATCAACCCGATCGTACTCGATCAGGTTGATTTCCGGCGATGTCTGTCGGCCTGCACAGAGCAGGCAGACAGCGTTATGAAGCAGCGGTCTTTGTGACCGCTGCCTCATAACTGCTGTTTCTGGCGAGTCTGAAGACTCGCCAGAAACAGGGGCCGTCAAGCTCCTTACGGAGCTTGTTAAATAGAGCCCTATAACCAAACAAGAAAATAAGCTAGACATTTAAAAATTATAAACAATAGAGTATTATATAATATTTGAAGCATACACAGTTTTACGTTCTACACGTTGTCACTTTCCCATGACATTTTGAATCAATCTATAAAGGGAATATTACTTAAAAGGACATTAAACACATATTGCCTTTGTGTAAAGTTGTTATTTTCTTAATCTAATACTACGTAGGGAAACAGACCAATATTTTACATAAAAATCAAAAAGTGATAATGTTCCTTTAAAAATAATAAGGAAAATTGTGTCCTTGCTTTCTCTGGGCAAATATAGTCCTGCAATCATTTAGAAAAGCTTAAAAACAGTGAAGTTTAATAACCAAGTCTTGTAAGAAAGAGTGAGTATATACACACTAGAAAATCAATTTCTTATATCCAGAACCTTGAGCTTGTATAATTTTAAGTACAAAAGCTGTGGATTTATGCAGTGACCTTCATTATAGCCTTTTTTAAGCCCAACTAGAAGCCTGGTTGAACATGTCTGATGTATTGTAATATAACATGCACTCAACAGATCTCATTGCACAGTTCTGCAGAATACATCTGGCAGGAAATAAGAGAATAATAACAGTGGTGCTCAGCTAGAAACAAGCTGTAGATTATTCCCCTTTGACACTATAAAATGCTGACAGATTATCAAATGGAAAAGATGCAAACAACCCCAACTTGGTTATCCCTGCAAATATCTCAACATCTATCAAACAATGCTATAATGAATTCCACCCAGTCCTACTCTAAATAGTATGGCCTACATTACAAGTAAAACACAAAAATATTAACGTTATTGTGCGATAACACTGCTCAAGTTAAATCAATAGTGCTTTTATTTTTTCACTCCTATTAAAAGGTAAAAGTAATATGTTAGCACTCAAGCAAAAGCCTAGAGTGTCCTAATATCTGGATGTCAGATAGCACAGAAGAGATAAATCCCTCAAATAATATTCTTCGGGGGGGGGGGGGCATAGTTAAAAACTCAAGTAGGTTATTGCTCAAGCGCTTAACCAAAGGTCAAATAGTGGCGTTTACTAACATTTAAACATGTGATAACTAAGTTTTAGACACTGCACACGTTCATGCACATATATACTGTACATAAGTATGCACACATACATAGGTACACACATATACACATACATACACATATATACATACACACATATATATTTACACACATGCAAATAAACAATCATACATATAGACCTTTGAGCATTTCCTATTCCAACACCTTATCATATACCATATCCCTTTAAATCACTGTTCAAACATTTATTTCAATTAAAATGTTTTGTTTTTACATTTAATATGTGTGTGTATATATATTATATTTTTATTGTGCCACCTACACCACCTATGAAATGGGTTTTTTTCCAAGTGCTTTTGCTTGGCTGCATACCAGCACATGCTACTTATGTGGAACACAAGGCTGCATGATATTTATAGTTAAAGGGACAGTTCACCCAAACACTTTCTCCCCTTTAAATTATTCCCAATGATCCTTTTTACCTGCTAGAGTGTATTAAATTGGTTGCAAGTAGCTCCTTTACTCATATTTTAGCATTTGAAATAGCTGATTTAGCTTGTGGTTTCCCAACCTATATTGAAAGTTTTGATACTGGCGTATACGCTATTGACAAGCCTAAGTAAACACAGCCAGCAGAAGAGATTACACTGTCAGTGGGGGGCATGATAGTTAAGTAATAAAATGATAATTTTCCATTGTTCTCTCTATGTATTGAGCTTTGGTGTTCCAGACAAATATAAGATAAGGAAGCAAGTGTGTGTACACCAAGTGATAACATAATGAGATCTGATATTACCTGAAGCTCAACCCATTGTAATAGGCTGTGGTTTAAAAGCACAAAACCAGCTACTTCAGATACACAAATAAACCCAAAAATGCAATTTCTCAAATATTTTATACTCTGCAGTTGGTATAACAAGTCATTTAAAATACATGTATGGAAAAACAATTTTACAGTGTACTGTCCCTTTAAACATTTGATTGTGATTCTACACTATTTTGTTGCCTCTCCTTATCTGTACCCCAGGGCCCTGGAAAAATATGAAGACCAGTCCTATTTTCTGTTGAGTTTGTAAAATGATACTCCTTCCCCTAACATTTTTTTCCCATGTACTATGCAGGGTTATGGCTAAGATTAGCAAAGCAATGTCGCTTTAAGATAAACTTGTTAATTAATACTCTCTATAAGAGAATCCAATGTGTGAATGTCTGGGCATGTGTGTGTAAATTCAACAATTTAAGGTGTATAACTAACTGTGTGCCGCTTCTCCCAAAGATTTCTCCTGTTTGGCGTATCATGAGTAATCCCTGGCATGCTGCAGGCACTTGGGGGCCTGTATATCCACAGTAGTATGTATGTATGTGTGTGTATGTAGGTTTTCTGCACTCATGCAAGCATAAGCAATGTTAAATAGCTACTTATTTGAAGCATTTATGCAATATATATATATATATATATGTTTGGATTTATAGAATCTCTACAATTTGTTTACTTACAATATTAGTTAAAAAGCCATTGGTTACTTTATCTGCTATGTTTTCCAGCGAAGCTCACAGAAGAAACTTTAAATTGGAAACAACTTGAAAATCAAGAAATATCCTCAGTTTTCTTCTAAATAGCTTTTAAGCACTGAGGACATTTTAGAGCACTGCCCATTGGATTCAGAAATGCAGCCACAATAATTAGACACTTTCTGTCAGTTCATTTGCAGTATGCAAAGAATTGCCTTTTTTAGCTTTTGACTCCCATGAGGAGAAAAAGAAAGAAAGAATATATTTTTACTGGGTGTAGAAATGCTTGATGAAACTAATGAAATATTAAAAGTATGAGACAGGTAAGGCATTTCTAAGCAGGGAGAGTGACCTAGATATGCTACAATGTGTTCCTTTTCATGTTAGAAAAGATTAAAGGGACAAGTTTACCATTAATTCAAATTCATTTATGTTAAAGATCATACTAGATTATTAACTTTACAAATCATAAAAACTTTTATACAATCATCTTCTGCACCGGAACACGTTTAGATTACTTTTCCATTCTGTGGCTCTTTAAGCAGAGAAACAATTTGAACCTTGCACCATAGGAATAGGAGCATACAAATACAATAATGTACAAACACAGCATTCATCCAAAGTATAACAAAAAAAAGGGAAATTTGAAACATAATACTGATAAAATCCAAGGGGGTTTGAAGAGAGACACAAAGAATATTTTCATATGTTTATATGCCCCTCTTCCATATACATAATAGAAACATGTTGAGTATAATGCCCCTTTAAATCCCTGCATCCATTAGTCTCCTTACAAATAAGAGAAAGGGGTCAATTCCAGTGCGAACGCATGGGAACGGAGTTCCTCCACTATTTTTGCAGGAGGAAATAAGTTCCTCTGGACAGAGAACCTAAATGCTTCAGTAAACACTGCTGCTGCTGGTGGGAGGAGCTAGAGCACAGTCTGGTTTGAGGGATAGTAAGATCCTCTTGTAAAGGGCAGTAACACTTCCTACAATATGCTAAATGCAAGCTTGTCAGCGGTCCTGCTGTGTGATCACCCCGCAATGTGTATAACACATGGTGCTTACATTTCTGTGTAGCTTGCTCTGGTGTTATTTAGCTCCCCTCAGCAGAAATAGGACTATTGCACCTTAAGTGGGTGAGACTCTGTGACAGAGGAGGATTCTCAGGCACAAATGCAACCATTCAACCCTTCATTGGATTTAATTTGCCTTCAATAACCAAAGTGTATAGGTATAGATTAAATACGTATGTGTATACAGTATATATATTTATTACCCATTCCACAGTTTTGCGTAATCAACACGGTTATATTAATATACTTTTTAGCTCTGTGATTACTTTGTATCTAAGCCTCTGCAGACTACCTCCTTATTTCAGTTCTTGCAATTTAACCAATCAATGCCTTCTCATAAGTAAGTCCACGAGTGTGAGCACAATTTTATCTATATGGCACACATGAACTAATGCCCTCTAGCTGTGAAAAACTGTCAAATGCATGTATATAAGAGGTGGCCTTCAAGGGCTTAGAAATTAGCAAATGATCCTACGTAGGTTTAACTTTCAACTAAGATTACCAAGAGAACAACGCAAATCTGATGATAAAAGTGGAATGAAAAGTTGTTTAAAATTACATGCCCTATCCGAATCATGAAAATTTAATTTTGACTAGACTGTTCCTTTAATCACCCAATGATCATCCAGTATTTTGTGAAGAACAGTTGGCAACGCTACTCCAAAACTGTAACAATGCCACAACATGCCGGATGATTGGGAGCTCTGTTATAAGTAACAGAGTTTTTTTACTTCAAATTATGTGTCACATGACCCACCAGATATCATATGGTTTATACAATATTGTTATTTTTTTTTAAAATCTCACTAGATGTTGCTTTAGTAAAAAAGTGAGGTTGGTGTTAAAACTCTAAATATATGTTGTATTTGTAAACATTGAAATTATGTGCTTAATCTAGAGCAGTGTTTCTCAACCACGGTCCTCAAGAACCCCCAACAGGCCAGGTTTTCCTATAGCTAAATCAGTGCACAGATGAAGTAATCAGGTGGTCAGTAACACCATGGTTACTAACCTGCTCTCACCCATAAGATGATTATTTCACCTGTGCACTGGTTCTGCTATAATGGAAACCTGGCCTGTTGGGGGTACTTGAGGACCGCTGTTGAGAAACTGTGATCTAGAGGAGCTTTTTTACCTCCCTCACTTTAGAAATAGGCAAAAGGGACACATTTATGCATATGACAAAGAGACACAATCAAACAGTCCACTCTCTAGTGGACGCTTTCTGAATATTGCTCAGAAAACAAATGTGTTCTCCAATATTTTTTACTTAAAATTACTCTGTATTTAACACACTTATACCATACATATGAAAGAGCAGTGTCTAAACATGATGAATTTATTTTTTAAGGAAATGTTATAAAATTAAAAGGTGTGTAAATGTAAACTGAAATGAATAAAGCTGTATTAGGTGTGTCTTACCTACTAATGCTCATTGGCTGATACACACTTCCTACTATTGCTCATTGGCTGACAGGAATGTCCTATTAGTGATCATTGTTTGATTACTACTTCCTGCTAATGAGTTCTCGTTGGAAGCAACTATAAGTCAATAAACATTTCAAGAAAGTGCACAATGAAGACTGTACATTTTGAATGTGAACAGTTTTAATGTTTAATGTATTTATTAAGGTAATATAAATATCAACATTAATACATTTTCTTTTTTTCATATAAATAATTTAACATTTTTGAGTTAAAAGTCCCTTTAATGCTTCATATGTCTCCTGTTTTATACACTATACAGCAATCAATTGTGATTTGGTTAATATAAAGAAGCTTACTATATATGATTCAGTGAATGCCTGTTAAGTTATTTCATCTTACCTAAAGCCCTAATATGATAAGAACTGTAATATTCTTAACTTTGACGTTAGCCATTTACTTGACTGCAATGACTTTATGGAGATAAGGCAATTACTTGATGCAGTGCACAGTAGAGCATTCGGCTTGGAAACTGAATATCCATGTTTCATAACACTTATCTGAGTTCTACAGCTGCCAATCTGAGGGATCAGAATCCAGCTGGAATTAACGGGAAATCTTACTGGACTCAACATTTGAAAAGCAGAAGCTTGTGACAGTAAAAGGGCAAACTTTCTTCCATTAGATAATATACAGAGAACCTAGAATAGAAAAAAGCCAAAAAGCCTGACATATTTTCTTGTATTAAATTAGAATATTACTGTACATGTAGAATGTTCAACTCCAGGAGGCTCCAAAATTACCATAAAGGAAAGTTCTTTTTGCACGGATAGAAAATAAAATGGGTAAACCCGATTGTGTCATTTATTACTGTAGAGGTGGATATGTTGATCCTGTCATGCTTTCAGGCCATGAGGGTTGAAAAAAAAAAGTTACATTTTTGTCCTGGATCTTTAATATATCGTATTTATGTGACACCGATATTAAACATAGAAATATAAATTCTAACGGCAAAGAACCATAGGACCAACAAGTACGCCCACATTTCCTTTATAGTATAAGCTTCAATTAAGATTTTGGTAGAGCCATTGGGATAGGTACCTCATTGGTATTTTATTGGCAAGTTTGGTATCCTTTAAAGGGATATTAAACTTCAAATTTCATTCCCCAAAAAATGTTTTACTATACATAACTGAAAAAATTACAGTATACTTTCATTATTTATTTTGTCTTCTTTATCTTGTAATTTGAAAGAACAGTCTACATACCCCAGTTTTGCATAAACAACACTGTTATATTTATATACTTTTTACCTGTATTTATATTTTTATCTTTTACAATTTCTTGTGTTGTGAAAAAACAACAACTTACCTTTTAAACTTGACAGCTGCTCCAGCTTCCTCCGCCCCTCGCAAAGCCTCTTCCTTGGTCTAAAATGAGGAATCCGGCTTCCTTCAATCACAGCTTTGAATCAGACAATGATTCCCCTGGGGGAAAGCCGTGATTGGAGGATGACCTATCCATCATTTCTGACATCAGAAATGGCTTGCAACGACCGGGGGAAGCTGGAGAGGCTGTCAAGATTAAAAGGTAAGTGTTTTTTCACAACACGAGTGAAATGTAAATTTTGATTAATTAAAGTGCCCCTGTTTTTAATCAAATTTTTAAAAAACGGGCACTTTTGCATCATAACTTACATTCACTTTAAGTTATTGTTTTAAACAAACATAGTATCAATTCTACACTTAACTGAAAAATACCTGCTTACAAAATAAATGTTTTTATAACCATTAATGACTGTTCATGCTCACAGCAATCCCTTAAACGGACAATAAAGTCAAAATAAACTTTCATGATTCAGAAGGATTATGCAGGTTTAAAACACTTTCCAATTTACTTACATTATCAATTTTTGCTCAGTCATTTTATATTCACACGTTCTGAGGCACCAGTTATTACTGAGCATGTGCACAATCTTATAGGCTATACGTATACTAGTCTGTGATTGGCTGATGTCTGTCACATGATACAGGGGGCTGGAAAATGGGAGAAAAAAAATAACATTGCCAGAAAAAAATCTACTGCTTATTTGAAATTTGGAGTACGTTCTATTGCATTGTCTTATTATGCACTTGTTAATTATGCATGAGCTGTAAGCCATAATCATCACAATTATGACAAATCACGGCTTGAACTATCTTGCTTTGCATGTAATGAGTCTATCTCATATATTAGTTTTTACCTTTTAAGTTGCATTAGTGAAATAAATGAACTTTTGCACGATATTCAAATTTTTCGAGTTTCACCTGTAGTGGTCCTTAAAACATTTCTTGAGTATGTTTATCTAGTCTGCTGTAACCAATTAGGAATAAATATTAATTAACAACTGTTCGGATCAAACAATCACTGTCTATAATGTTAAGGAGTCCGCGGTTGATCAAAGGTTGAAGTCTATGTTGTGCATTCCAGCTTCTATGGATAGAGTGGAAAAACTTCAGTTTTCATTAAATATTATTATTATTCAACTAATACAAAAAAAAATGCTTAAAAAATCTATAGCATTATGAATATACTTTGATTATGAGAAATTATTTCAACCTTAACATAGAATAGTTATAAAAGATGCCTAGAAAATGTACTTTGTGATCCAATATATTAAAGGGAAATGAAACCCAATTTTTTTCTTGAATTTTTCAGATAAAGAATATATATATATTTTTTTAAAAATTCAATTTACTTCTATTATCAAATTTTCTTCGTTCTCATGTTATTTTTTGTAGAAGAGATATCTGGATAGGTAGCGTGTGCATTTCTGCAGCTCTACATGACAGGAAATAGTGCTGCCATCTAGTGTTATTGCTAATGCATAACATTGTTGAAAAACTGCTGCCATATAGTGCTGCAGACACGTGCACACTCTTGAACTTACCTGCCCACTTTTTAACAAAGTATAATGGGAAAATGAAGAAAATGTTATAATAGAACTAAATTGGAAAGTTGTTTAAAAATGTATGTTCTATCTGAATCATGAGAGAAAATTTTGGGGTTATGTCCCTTTAAAAGATTTATTTAAAAAATAGGGGGCGGAGCCAACAGCTGAAGCGACTGGACGTGTTCTTGTAAAGCTCCTGGCTTACATTTAGGAAATTTGGGTTTAATATGTTGATATAAGCTTGTTTTTTTTACTACAAAACCCAAATCCTGAAACATATCCTTAAAATACTGGGGGACAAAAAAAAAGGAACAAGAAAAAAAGAAAAATGAGCTTAAGTAACTCTCCCGTGCAGACGGACATGCTATCTACAGTGTCTAGAGGCACCCAACATGTTACTCCTTTAAAGCAGGTCATCTAGGGACAGCTATAAACTGGGATGCCCCAGAGTGTGAAGATGGCATCAGGATGACTATAATTCCAAGCCCTGTGAAGTTTTCCTACGTATGGGAAGCCTCTAACCTCAAGAGGAGAATGTCAGTCCGAGAACCCTGCTTGACTCCGCGATCTGGTGTGGGGTGAGAAACACCTTTTGCTAGGATTCTACTGCATTATTACATTCAGATCAAAACTCTGCAGTGGTGTCATATATATGATAATAGAAACCCTGCCATGGTAGGTCTGGACTGACCTGTGTGTATTTTACTACAAGCAAGAAACTCTATGATAGTCATTGACTTGATGCTTTGAACTGCAATTTTATAAAATCGGTTAAGTATTCAAAGACTGTTAGACAGATGTCTTATTATCAATCTGTGTGCCATTTTTGTTTATCTCTCGGTTGATAAGGTTACTCATTACCATGTTTAACAGTAGCATTACTGAATATATTTCCCTCTTTTAATAGCCCTATTATTTAATTTAACGTGATATTGAGCTACTCATGTTAACTTTTCTTAGTGATGAACAGGCTGCTGCCATATTCAAAGTTAAATAGAATCTTATCACTAGAACCTAGTTATCTCTTGATATAGTTGATCTACCTGCCCTTGGGTATAGGGCCCATACCCTGGTGCAAAGGTTTATTTAAGATAATGGAACACAAGCTTTCTTTCATCATGGCACTGGTGTAACAACATCTCAGCTCAAAACCAGCAAGGGCTTCACTATATTTTATTATTGCAGTTTTAGTTTTCCTGTCTTTTTTAATGTCATCCCCATGTTTGCTGTGCTTTACCCTCACTAACCAGTAATATATTCGGTACAAAATATTATTTTCTATAATTTTATTACATAATCATTACTTTCAACCTACGCTGCTGGTTACTTCCTACAACTTCAAGCCCATATAAAGCTAGTTTATTCATTCCCTTAGGACACCAACTCGATCTCTGTTGGGGTGCAGATAATTAACCAGGAACATTCTCTACATATCTTTGTTTTGTGGCTGACTCGCTTTGAGATAGGTTAGCTGAAATATGTGTACTTTCTGGCTAGCATTGGCAGCAAATCCTACCTGATCATTAGAGGCTGTAACATTATAGACTGTAACTATATGTTGAATCCGCTTGTTATGCCTTCTAGGGGTTGTCTGGTTATTGATTGTAGTTAGATTACACAGTGTTAGAGTAACATATAGATATCCTTTAGGTTTGAACTTCGCATAAGACCCTACTCACACATGCTTACTGTTATATATGTTTGTTTATTTATACCCACTGCAACAAGACTATAACTTAAGCATAATGCTGTCTATGTGTTGTTTTTATACTTACGGCGGTAAACCCAGGCAGCCAACCGCCTCTTTATTTATACTCCGGATTTAAAGATGATCTCTATGTCCAATAATGTTTACAAGGATAATATATTACATACCTGAGGCATTGGAATAATACTAATACCCTTTCCTCATTTAATTGATAACTATGGAGATTTTTCTAGTCATGTGCACTTACATTATAATTAGTTTAAAGGCTTACAGAAGGAGGAACCTGTTTTAAGTACATGACTTGGCCTACATTCATATATAGCTAAACTCTCTTTACACTGACACTTAAGGCTATTACCTAACATCCCACATAGACAGCAAAAATAGTATATATGACACTGCTACGACTATTTTTTCAAGGTTAAAAATATATCTTGGTAAAATGAAACAGGATTTAAAAGTCAACCTCGGAATACTTTTTTTTATTCTTTTCTAGATGATAGAGAGCTTCAACAAGTTACCTTCCATTCATACCAAACCTGTTACCGACCCATCTGGCAACATTTATACCCCTATTGTTCAAAATCTCAATATTAAGGAAAACCCCTTTATTAACGAGTAACAACAATGCTCCTATTTAATTAACCCCCAGGACACCCCCTCCCCATATTATTGTACTCTGGGTCTTTCTGAATATCGCAGAGACTTCTAGCGTGGTATCCCTCGAAATTACCGCACCAAAAATAATTATAATTAGCGCATTTTCCATGCACCTTATTGTTTACTAAAATGGGTTCCTACTTTTTTGAGCCGAACTGTTGATGGCTACATTATTTACTTATATGATTTGAACCCTAAGAGATGTCTACAGGAAAATATATAGACATATATTTTTAGAACTTTTACACTGATTATTTCTATTGGCTTATATATTATCCAATTGAAAACTAATTAATATCTTCAAGCAATACATATGTTTGTGTACAATTTCCTATTCTTTGTTATGCTATAGCATTTATTATTAAATTGTAATATATATTATTTAGTCTGGATCTAATTAATACTCTCAAGCAATATGTATGTCTGTGTATTTTTCTATACCTTGAAATCCTATAGGGTTTCACAGTCACTTTCACTCAATATTTTTATATGTTGTACCTCTCGACAAACGTTTACTCTTTAACACATATATTTGCTGTATAACAGTATATTTTGTAAACTATTCTCTATGATTGTATTATTTGAAAAACTCAATAAAAATCATTTAAAAATAAATAAATATAGTGTTTAACTCCAAAATATATATTTAATGAACTATCTTTACAAAATAATGTACACCTTTCTCAATTTGGATACAAATTACAGCTTAGAATGGTTTCTTAATATAGAATATGCCTTAAAGTCGTTAATAAAATGCCCCTTGTCAATAGTGAAACAGATGAGTGTCACAGGTATTTCATATTGTAGACTTCTTTAAAGGGGATTAGCCATCAAATTAATGTCAATATTTCTCCGGAATTAAATAGTGCTAAAGGAATTAAATAGTGCTAACTCTGCATTAACATCTTTCTCAATCGTGCAGTCCTCACCTCCTGTTTCTCTACCTCCTACCCTTCTAGATTGTAAATTCCCACGAGAATAGGGCACTCAATTCCTCCTGTATGTGTTTGTAAATTTTTTCCTGTCTCTTACAAGTTTTAGATCATTGTTTTATTGAAATGAATTGTATCCATGGACAGCGCTGCAGAATATGTTGGCGCTTCATAAATAAAGTATAATAATAAAATAATAATAAAGCACGTGACATGGAGCAATAAGAAAATAAATGGCATCAAATGTTGCATAAATATTTAAGACAATGCATTTGGAAATGTTGAAAACTGCAAAGCACAACATTAGACAATATGAATAAATATTTTTAAAATGAAATATAAGAAACAAATTAGGAAGAGGAGATATAGCTTAAATAGGATGATCTATGCTCTTCTATATGACAGTTAATGCTATTAAAAGGGATATGATATTTAAAGGGATATCAAGAGAACAAAGACAAATTGATAATAGGAGTAAATTTGAAAGCTGCTTAAAATTGCATACTCTATCTGAATCATGAAATAAAAAAAAATTGGGTTTCATATCCCTTTAAAGACTTGTATTTAGGGTTGCCACCTCAGCCATGTTTTCCTGGGCAATTATAAGTTACACATGTTGCAACAAACAAAAAAAATTGTCATTGTTTAAAAAGATAGATAATCCCTTTATTACCCATTCCCCAGTTTTCCATAACCAACACAATTATATTAATATACTTTTAACCTTTGTGCTTACCTTGTATCTAAGCCTCTGCCCCCTTATTTCAGTTATTTTGATAGACTTGCATTTTAGCCAATCAGTGCTGACTCCTAGGTAACTCCTAGGTAACTACAGAAACACGGGCCCACAAGGTCCATACGGAGTTTGATAAATGGGCCTCATATAGTCATATATATATATAAGTGTATTAGAGCCCTTTACCATTAAGTAGATGAAAACATGATAAAACATATTTATGCAATATTCATATTTAATAAAGATTTTAACCATGTATTTACTGTAAATCTTTTACATTTGCTAATGCGAATATGCTATGCTGTTTGCGTGATCTCTGGTGTTTTTTTTTTCTCCATTGATTTCTATGGGGGAATACATACACACGCACGAGAAAACTTAAGTTACGTTTTTCGCTATTCAGGTTAACGCTAGCACAAAATAAGTTTTTTTGGAACTTGTACTACGAATGCAACCCAACTAGCTCAAAAAGCTTAATTCTAGCTGGGTTTTCTTGTAATCTAACCCAAATAGCTGACAAAATTACAAGTAAAGTTCATTGGAACAATATATTCTATTTGCTTTAAACTACATACTATTAAAATGACAACTAATTTAATTAAAAATCTTTATAAATATCCATGCATCAGTATGAATAGTTATGGTATGAATAGACATATTTATATTGCCCCCCCCCCCCCCGACTTTATTTAAAAAAAAAATTATTTAAAAAAAAAAAGAAAAAAGAAAGAAAAAGACAAATAGCTTTTAACCCATTTCTGATGTGTCATTTCAGGAGATACCAAGCATGCTACTTTTTACAATAACATTTCAGGTTTTATTCCTAGTAAAAGATATAATAGCTCTTCAGTGTTGTATAGAGGTGGACAAAGAAACCAGCAAATTCAAAGAAAGATTTCATTAAGCAGAACAAAAATGGCATATTCTTTTTAAATCATACCATTAAACTGAATATTTTCCATCAAAGGTAAAAAGGCAGAAGATGAACGAGCAGCACAAGTCATTTCACAAAATGTATTGCTTAGTTTCTTTGCAAGTTATTCATAGTCAATTTTTTTTTTGTATACTGTGAGTGAAAACACCACAATTGAAGGAAGGCATTATAACTGAAATTTCTACATGGATAAAAGGCAAGATAATGAGCAATGATAACCTATTGCTATTTTTCTCTTTAAACTCTTTTGAGGATAATATTGAAGCAGACATTTTTTTTTATTTTGAAATGCTTCATCAAGGGACATAATATATATAGATATATATATATATATATATATATATACATACACACACATATATATATATATATATATATATATATATATATATATATATATATATATATATATATATATATATATATATTAGACATGTACGATTCGATTCAATTCTGACAAATTTGTCGAATTCGGAGATTCAGATCGATTCGAATTTCTGAATTGTGGTAGTGCCGAATCTACCGAATAAATCCGAATCGATTCAAATTTATTCGGTAGATTCGGATGGATTCGGATGGCCATGTATTACACTAGTATTGTACAGTATACTAGTGTAATACACAGCACATCCCACTTAACACTTACCGAAATTCCGAATCGATTTGAACTGAATTGAACCGAATCGAACCACATTTTTCACAAATCTGAAAGAATCCGAATGAATCCGAAATGAATTCATTCGATTTCTTCCAAATTCGAATCGATCCGAACTGAAATTCGAATCGATCCGAATCGATCCGAACCGAACCAAATTTTTCGAAGCTGCATATGTCTAATATATATATATATATACACATATTTATAAATATATATATATGTTGCGGGTAAAGTCAGATATTGGGTAATCCTAGGATTACCTGGGTGAAACAGACATTACCCAAGTGGCTGAAGGCAGAGTCAACGCATAAAACACATATACGATGAATTGTAATTCCCCCATCTTCACTATCTTTTTTGCCTCTGCCTGGAGTGTTCACTTGGGGTGTATGCCAGAGGATCAGTGAGGCACCTCCTTTCAAACTCTCCAGGCGGAGGCAAAAAACCCCAGTGTAGATGGGGGAATTACAGCACATTGGGCTTTACCCAAAGCCTCTTGGGTAATGTCTGTTTTACCCAGGTAATCCAAGGATTACCCGGATATCTGACTTTACACGTAACATATATATATATATATATATATATATATATATATATATATATATATATATATATTATTATCAGGTATTTGTAGAGCGCCAACAGATTCTGCAGTGCTGTAAATGTAGTCGTATACAGGATAACTTTTGTAGGGATCAAGTGGGTAGAGGGCCCTGCCGAGAGTTGCACTGTTGTAGCCGGCTCTTATGAAGGCGATCTGCAAACAGCTGGGCTCATAGGCTTACATACTAAGTGGTTCAAGGGGAAAGCAATGGAGTTAGGAAAGGTTAGTGTAGGTTGTATGCATCCCTGAATAGTAGAGACTTTAGGGAGTGCTTGAAGCTGTTAAAACTAGGGGAGAGTCTTGTGGAGCAAGGCAGGGAGTTTCACAAGATGGGGCCAGTCTGGAGAAGTCCTGTAGACGGGAATGTGAGGAAGTAACAAGAGAGGAGGAGAGTAGGAGATCGTGAGCAGATCGAAGGGGACGGGAGGGAGAGTATCTGGAGACAAGTTCTGAAATGTAGGGTGGAGCAGTGCCATTGAGGGCTTTGTATGTCAGAGTGAGGATTTTGTGTTTAATCCTAGAGGCAAGAGGAAGCCAGTGAAGGGATTGGCAGAGAGGTGCAGCAAATGAAGAGCGTTGTGTGAGGAAGATGAGCCTGGCAGAGGCATTCATAATGGATTGTAAAGGAGCTATGCGGCAGCTAGGTAGGCCAGAGAGGACAGAGTTGCAGTAGTCAAGGTGGGAAAGGACAAGAGAGTGGATTAAAATCTTAGTTGTGTCTTGTGTAAGGAAATGTCTTATTTTAGAGATGTTTTTAAGGCGGCTGGCTTTAGCCAAGGACTGCATGTGAGGAGTGAAGGAAAGGTCTGAGTTAAGTTTGACCCCAAGACATCTGGCATGTGGAGTAGGGGTAATAATGGAATTATCAACAGTTATAGAAAATCTGGGGGTGGAGATATTGGAAGAAGGGGGAAAAATAAGGAGTTCAGTTTTGGAGGATTTAGCTTAAGGTAGTGAGAGGACATCCAAGATGAGATATATGAAAGACAGTTAGTGACACAGGTTAGTAAGGAAGGAGGTAGGTCTGGTGCGGAGAGGTAGATTTGGGTGTCATCTGCATACAAATGATATTGAAATCCATTGGACTTTATTAAGGAACCTAATGATAACCGAGGTCAGAGCCTTGAGGTACCCCAACAGAATGTTGTAACAGGGCAGAGGATGCTCTGGAGAAGGCTACACTAAATGTACGGGTAGTCAACTAGAATGGAAGAGAACCACAAAAGAGCTGTGTCACAGATGCCGAAGAGTTGGAGGGTTTGGAGCAAAAGAGGGTGGTAAACCGTGTCAAAAGCTGCAGACAGGTCAAGGAGGATAAGCAGAGAGAAGTGGCCTTTGGATTTTGCTGTAAGTAGGTTGTTGGTAACCTTGACAATTGCTGTCTCTGTGGAGTGATGGGGATGAAATCCAGATTGCAGTGGGTCAAGAAGAGAGTTTAGTGTAAGGAAATGGGATATACATACATATGCTAGCTTTTTGAGGAGCTTTGAAGCAAGAGAGAGTAGGGAAATAAGGGGTTGTTGGAATGGGAGGTTGGATCGAGGGAAGGTTTTTTGAGGATAGGTGTGACCAGTGCATGTTTTAGACATGAGGGAAATATACCAGTGCTGAGGGAGAGGTTAAAAATGTGTGTGAGTATGAGGGTGAGGGTAGAAGAGATAAAGGGGAGTAGCTGTGAGGGGATGGGGTCGAGGGGACAAGTAGTGAGGTGGGAGGACAGTATAAGGGCAGAAACTTTATCCTCCTTAACAGGGGCAAAAGAGCTAAATTTTTGGGTATTTGGGATATGGATGATTGTGAGATTTTGAGGGGGTGGGAGATTGGTAGTCTGTTGAGAGCTGATTTCATTTCTGATGGAGTCAATTTTGTTATTGAAGTGTCTGGCAAAATCTTGAGCTGAGAGAGAAGTTGTATTAGGAGGTGGGGTGGGCGGAGAAGAGTATTGAACATGGAAAACAGACATTTTGGGTTAGAGGAAAGAGTAGAGATGAGATTAGAGAAGTTGGAGGGGCGAGATTGTTGATGACTGATGTAAGGGTGGAGTTATAATGGCAGACAGATTGGTCAGGGCAGGAAAAGGAGGTGATGGATGAGAGGAGAGATGTGAGAGAGCTAGCGATCTGTTGCTGATCTAATGACTTAGTGCTTCTGTGAAGTTTGGTGTGAGGGGTAGAGGGAGGGGGAGTTGTAGGGAGGGAAGTGATGTTTCAAGTTAGGAGATGATGGTTGGGAAGAGGAAAAGGGGAGTTTGTGAAATTTGAGATAGTGCATCGATAGGTGAAAATCAGGTCAAGGGAATGGCCATCTTTGTGAGTGGGAGAGTCAGTCCATTGTGACAGGTCGAAGGAGGAAGTGAGTTGAAGAAGTTGTTTTGCAGAGGAGGCAGTGGAATTGTCAAGAGGGATGTTGATGTCACCAAGAATGGGGGTAGTGGTGTGAAAGGAAATAAGGAAGCTAGGCAGCAAAGTGATCTAAACATTTAGTTGTGGAGCCAGGGGGGCGGTATATGACTGCAACACGTATTGAGAGGGGAGAAAATAAATTAATCATGTGTGCTACAAATGAAGAAAATGTGAGGGAAGAGAAGGGCCGTATTTGTTGAAAGGTGCAACAGGAGGAAAGTAAAATACTGACACCACCTCCTTATCTATTGCCAGACCTAGGAGTGTGGCTGAAATGGAGACCCCCATGTGACAGTGCAGCAGTGGATGCTATATATATATATATATATATATATATATATATATATACACACACACACACACATATATATATATATATATATATATATATATATATATATATATAGACACACAAGCAAATGTCAAATATAAGAAAGTTTCTATATAATAAAACCAAGAGAGAGCAAGTCTCATTAACTTTTCCTTGTAGGATGTAGTGTGTATGGTTGAATTTTGGCTGGTACTGCCTGTCCGGTGGCTCTCACAATGAAGCCTGATTATTGAGGTGATGTTGATGTTCCCAAGCTATAGGAGAAGGGGTGCGCCCCTGTTGCTCCTATGAAGTTGTTGGGAAGGATTTGGTAGACTCCGGTTGTACACAGCTCGGTCTCAAGTGAATATAGCTGTACCTGTAAGCTAGGTGGACACTGTATATAATCCTCTGACAACCATTTTATTTGGTGGTTTACTCAGCCTCATAGAGCTTCATATAATTACTCCAGTCATTTTACTTGTCGGGTTGAAGGGGGTGACTCTGGTGTTTATGCCCGGAGGTGCTTATGGATAACACACTGCCTATACTGGGGCTTAGATTTCGGCTATCATTTTTGTGGGATAGATGATCTTCGCCTGCTGTGCTTGTAACACCACTGGCATCTTTGGATCTGACAGGTATGTTATCAACATTTGGGCGAGTAACGTCATGTCTCGCCCATTTGGGCTCCCAACCTATAGGAGAGGGGGAGTGCTTCTGGGAATCCTATGAGGTTACGGGGGAGTGGTCTCCATGGCAGTGGGTGGAAACATCCTGTTGCCGATACGGTGTTGCCTTTAGTTTGACAGAGAGGGTGATCAGATTACTAGAGGTTTTACACTGTAGGCTCTAGATAGTATAGAGATGAGCTGGGATTTGGAGCGATCTTTGGTGGCTGGGTCAGTGGCCGGATCGACCATTATGATGTAGATTAAGGTGTATGGAACAATGTTGTGGGGATGATGTAATTGGAACTAGGAGTGTTCTCCCGGATGGTTTACCACAGTTGTCATGACAATGACTGACAACGGATTACCCTGGATATGGGCGGCATTGTTAATTGTCCAATGGAACTACTAATAACATGGACTGTTCCATTTAAACACAAACCCGGGGCAGAAACTGGCTGGGAAATTGGAGAGTTGTGGGATCACTTAACACTTATTATCTTTATAGACACCTGGTTGTAAGATTACATTACTCTATTTGATATGCACATTTGCTATTTGGTTTGTTATGGCCATTTTTATGTACAGTTTATAACATTATTCATGACTTGTTTGGGCTACCCATATGGTTTAGCCCCTTATGGTTTGCACACGGTCTCCAGAGATTGGTGACCGGATTGGGGGAGGGGCTACAGGCCTTTATGTTCATTTATACACACTGATTGTCAGAAGAAGGGACTTTTGAGGTCTCGAAACGTCACTAAATAAATATTTCACTTTGATATCAAAAGTCCAATGAGTGCTTCACTTTGTTTCTTGCTATATATTCCTCAAGAGCACCCTGGCAGCTGCAGGACGGTGGTGAGAGTGCATATACCTTTGAACTTTTGAATATATATATATATATATATATATATATATATATAGACACACAAGCAAATGTCAAATATAAGAACGTTTCTATATAATAAAACCAAGAGAGAGCAAGCCTCATTAAATTTTCCTTGTAGGATTAAAACTTGACACCCTAGTAGTTGGTATAAAGCCTTTTTTCTTAACCTGTGGTATTTGTACCATCAAACCCCCCCATCAAAACAGATTCTAAATCCCTGTCTGAGCTGGTCAGCTGGCCACTCACTGTGACTCACCCGTACTCAGATAGGGAAATCCTTAGAACTTGTCTAGTTAGTGACATTTGAGAACTGGAGTTGAGAAACGCTGATATAAAGGTTGTGACAAGTAAATGTGTATAGCAAAGGAGCTATGGTCCAGATATAGAGCCACAATGATATCATAAGTAAAATATGCCATGATGAAATATGTAAAGTGTTCTAGACCCAGGTATACCACAATGATATGAGCCTTATAAGCTGTGCGTGCGGTGAAGATAGATGTAGAAATTAGGTAACATGAATATCACTTCCCATATCATGTTTTTTCCCCTAATGTAAGTGACATAGGGGTATATTTATTAAAGTGCGAGCAGACATGATACAATGTAGCATATCATGTCTGCCGCACATCGATAAATGCCGACAGCATACGTTGTTGGCATTTATCATTGCACCAGCAGTTCTGGTAAACTGTTGATGCAATGCCGCCCCCTGCAGATTCGGGGCCAATCTAGCAGGGGGTGTCAATCAACCCTTTCGTATTCGATCGGGCTGATTTTAAAATAAATTACTGAAAACAGAAAAATATTTTTTAACTTAATAAAATGTAATGAGTTTACTGTTGTATACTTGTAAGGGTACTTGCTACAAAAAGACAAAATTGGTGAAAAACAGTGGCAAATATTCACTGGCACTGTGAGTCTGCAATATACATATGTATATTGCTCAAATATATATGTTAGTTCTGTAACCCAAATAAGGGTCAGATTACAAGTGGAGGGCAATATATCGCTTTTGCGATGGCGATATTTGCGCTCCATTTATTAATGCCAGTGCACTCAAATGTGCGCCGGTATTACAAGTTAGCTGCAATGTCAATGCAACCTCGCGTTCACATTGCGCAGAAGCATTGCGCTCACAAGAACGAGCTTCCATATACTCAAGTGGGAGCCTCGTCCTCATGCCGTGAGACACGGCATGAGAACCTGGCACAGCGAAGGGGGTAGGTCCTGCAGGAATGGGCAGCAAATATAAATATATATGTATTTGTTTTTATACACATATTAAAACATAAATATAGATGTACAGGGAGTGCAGAATTATTAGGCAAATGAGTATTTTGACCACATCATCCTCTTTATGCATGTTGTCTTACTCCAAGCTGTATAGGCTCGAAAGCCTACTACCAATTAAGCATATTAGGTGATGTGCATCTCTGTAATGAGAAGGGGTGTGGTCTAATGACATCAACACCCTATATCAGGTGTGCATAATTATTAGACAACTTCCTTTCCTTTGGCAAAATGAGTCAAAAGAAGGACTTGACAGGCTCAGAAAAGTCAAAAATAGTGAGATATCTTGCAGAGGGATGCAGCACTCTTAAAATTGCAAAGCTTCTGAAGCGTGATCATCGAACAATCAAGCGTTTCATTCAAAATAGTCAACAGGGTCGCAAGAAGCGTGTGGAAAAACCAAGGCGCAAAATAACTGCCCATGAACTGAGAAAAGTCAAGCGTGCAGCTGCCAAGATGCCACTTGCCACCAGTTTGGCCATATTTCAGAGCTGCAACATCACTGGAGTGCCCAAAAGCACAAGGTGTGCAATACTCAGAGACATGGCGAAGGTAAGAAAGGCTGAAAGACGACCACCACTGAACAAGACACACAAGCTGAAACGTCAAGACTGGGCCAAGAAATATCTCAAGACTGATTTTTCTAAGGTTTTATGGACTGATGAAATGAGAGTGAGTCTTGATGGGCCAGATGGATGGGCCCGTGGCTGGATTGGTAAAGGGCAGAGAGCTCCAGTCCGACTCAGACGCCAGCAAGGTGGAGGTGGAGTACTGGTTTGGGCTGGTATCATCAAAGATGAGCTTGTGGGGCCTTTTCGGGTTGAGGATGGAGTCAAGCTCAACTCCCAGTCCTACTGCCAGTTTCTGGAAGACACCTTCTTCAAGCAGTGGTACAGGAAGAAGTCTGCATCCTTCAAGAAAAACATGATTTTCATGCAGGAAAATGCTCCATCACACGCGTCCAAGTACTCCACAGCGTGGCTGGCAAGAAAGGGTATAAAAGAAGAAAATCTAATGACATGGCCTCCTTGTTCACCTGATCTGAACCCCATTGAGAACCTGTGGTCCATCATCAAATGTGAGATTTACATGGAGGGAAAACAGTACACCTCTCTGAACAGTGTCTGGGAGGCTGTGGTTGCTGCTGCATGCAATGTTGATGGTGAACAGATCAAAACACTGACAGAATCCATGGATGGCAGGCTTTTGAGTGTCCTTGCAAAGAAAGGTTGCTATATTGGTCACTGATTTGTTTTTGTTTTGTTTTTGAATGTCAGAAATGTATATTTGTGAATGTTGAGATGTTATATTGGTTTCACTGGTAAAAATAAATAATTGAAATGGGTATATATTTGTTTTTTGTTAAGTTGCCTAATAATTATGCACAGTAATAGTCACCTGCACACACAGATATCCCCCTAAAATAACTATAACTAAAAACAAACTAAAAACTACTTCCAAAACTATTCAGCTTTGATATTAATGAGTTTTTTGGGTTCATTGAGAACATGGTTGTTGTTCAATAATAAAATTAATCCTCAAAAATACAACTTGCCTAATAATTCTGCACTCCCTGTATGTAAGCATATACATATATTTCTTACAAGGAACACATAGTTCCCGTAGACAGTAATGTAAAGGCACTTTTTTTTTCTCTATTACCCCACTCCCGCCAACTTTACCCCCAAAAAACTGCTTTGTGTAGTTATTTAAAAAAAATAAAAAATAAAGACGCTCAATGTTTTTTATTTAAAAACAAACACACCACAGTATTTTGGGGGCAATTGGGCACATTTAGGCCTAGATTTGGAGTTTGGCGGTAGATGGGCTGTTAACGCTCCGCAGGCTTTTTTCTGGTCGCACCATAAAATTAACTCTGGTATCGAGAGTTCAAAAAAAGGCTGCGTTAGGCTCCAAAAAAGGAGCGTAGAGCATTTTTACCGCAAATGCAACTCTCGATACCAGAGTTGCTTACGGACGCGGCCAGCCTCAAAAACGTGCTCGTGCACGATTCCCCCATAGGAAACAATGGGGCTGTTTGAGCTGAAAAAAAACCTAACACCTGCAAAAAAGCAGCGTCCAGCTCCTAACGCAGCCCCATTGTTTTCTATGGGGAAACACTTCCTACGTCTGCACCTAACACTCTAACATGTACCCCGAGTCTAAACACCCCTACCCTTACACTTATTAACCCCTAATCTGCCGCCCCCGCTATCGCTGACCCCTGCATTATATTATTAACCCCTAATCTTCCGCTCCGTAAACCGCCGCTACCTACGTTATCCCTATGTACCCCTAATCTGCTGCCCCTAACACCGCCGACCCCTATATTATATTTATTAACCCCTAATCTGCCCCCCACAACGTCGCCGACACCTGCCTACACTTATTAACCCCTAATCTGCCGAGCGGACCTGAGCGCTACTATAATAAAGTTATTAACCCCTAATCCGCCTCACTAACCCTATCATAAATAGTATTAACCCCTAATCTGCCCTCCCTAACATCGCCGACACCTAACTTCAATTATTAACCCCTAATCTGACGACCGGAGCTCACCGCTATTCTAATAAATGTATTAACCCCTAAAGCTAAGTCTAACCCTAACACTAACACCCCCCTAACTTAAATATAATTTAAATCTAACGAAATAAATTAACTCTTATTAAATAACTTATTCCTATTTAAAGCTAAATACTTACCTGTAAAATACATCCTAATATAGCTACAATATAAATTATAATTATATTGTAGCTATTTTAGGATTAATATTTATTTTACAGGCAACTTGGTAATTATTTTAACCAGGTACAATAGCTATTAAATAGTTAAGAACTATTTAATAGTTACCTAGTTAAAATAATAACAAAATTACCTGTAAAATAAATCCTAACCTAAGTTATAATTAAACCTAACACTACCCTATCAATAAATTAATTAAATAAAATACCTACAATTACCTACAATTAACCTAACACTACACTATCAATAAATAAATTAAATACAATTCCTACAAATAACTACAATTACATAAACTAACTAAAGTACAAAAAATAAAAAAGAACTAAGTTACAAAAAATAAAAAAATATTTACAAACATAAGAAAAATATTACAACAATTTTAAACTAATTACACCTACTCTAAGCCCCCTAATAAAATAACAAAGACCCCCAAAATAAAAAAATGCCCTACCCTATTCTAAATTAATACATTTAAAAGCTCTTTTACCTTACCAGCCCTGAACAGGGCCCTTTGCGGGGCATGCCCCAAGAAAATCAGCTCTTTTGCCTGTAAAAAAAACATACAATACCCCCCCCCAACATTACAACCCACCACCCACATACCCCTAATCTAACCCAAACCCCCCTTAAATAAACCTAACACTAAGCCCCTGAAGTTCTTCCTACCTTGTCTTCACCATACCAGGTTCACCGATCGGTCCAGAAGAGCTCCTCCGATGTCCTGATCCAAGCACAAGCGGGGGGCTGAAGAGGTCCATGATCCAGCTGAAGTCTTCATCCAAGCGGGGCAGAAGAGTTCTTCCATCCGATTGAAGTCTTCATCCAAGCGGCATCCATCCGGAGCGAAGCGGCAGCATCCTGAAGACCTCCACCGCGGAACATCCATCCTGGCCGACGACTGAACGACGAATGACGGTTCCTTTAAATGATGTCATCCAAGATGGCGTCCCTCGAATTCCGATTGGCTGATAGGATTCTATCAGCCAATCGGAATTAAGGTAGGAATATTCTGATTGGCTGATGGAATCAGCCAATCAGATTCAAGTTCAATCCGATTGGCTGATCCAATCAGCCAATCAGATTGAGCTTGCATTCTATTGGCTGATCGGAACAGCCAATAGAATGCAAGCTCAATCTGATTGGCTGATTGGATCAGCTAATAGGATTGAACTTGATTCTGATTGGCTGATTCCATCAGCCAATCAGAATATTCCTACCTTAATTCCGATTGGCTGATAGAATCCTATCAGCCAATCGGAATTCGAGGGACGCCATCTTGGATGACGTCCCTTAAAGGAACCGTCATTCGTCGGGAGACAGCGGAAGAAGAGGATGGATCCGCGTCGGCTGCTTCAAGATGGACCCGCTCCGCACCGGATGGAAGAAGATCGAAGATGCCGCTTGGAGAAGATGTTTGCCGGTCCGGATTTCCTCTTCTTGCCGGATAGGAGGAAGACTTTGGAGCCTCTTCTGGACCTCTTCAGCACCGGATGCCAGGACGGATCGGTGATACCTGGATGGTGAAGACAAGGTAGGAAGATCTTCAGGGGCTTAGTGTTAGGTTTATTTAAGGGGGGTTTGGGTTAGATTAGGGGTATGTGGGTGGTGGGTTGTAATGTTGGGGGGGGGGTATTGTATGGTTTTTTTTACAGGCAAAAGAGCTGATTTTCTTGGGGCATGCCCCGCAAAGGGCCCTGTTCAGGGCTGGTAAGGTAAAAGAGCTTTTACATTTATTAATTTAGAATAGGGTAGGGAATTTTTTATTTTGGGGGTCTTTGTTATTTTATTAGGGGGCTTAGAGTAGGTTTAATTAGTTTAAAATTGTTGTAATATTTTTCTAATGTTGGTAAATATTTTTTTATTTTTTGTAACTTAGTTCTTTTTTATTTTTTGTACTTTAGTTAGTTTATGTAATTGTAGTTATTTGTAGCAATTGTATTTAATTTATTTATTGATAGTGTAGTGTTAGGTTAATTGTAGGTAATTGTAGGTAATTGTAGGTAGTTTATTTAATTAATTTAATGATAGTATAGTGTAAGGTTTAATTATAACTTAGGTTAGGATTTATTTTACAGGTAAATTTGTTATTATTTTAACTAGGTAACTATTAAATAGTTCTTAACTATTTAATAGCTATTGTACCTGGTTAAAATAATTACAAAGTTACCTGTAAAATAAATATTAATCCTAAAATAGCTACAATATAATTATAATTTATATTGTAGCTATATTAGGATTTATTTTACAGGTAAGTATTTAGCTTTAAATAGGAATAATTTATTTAATAAGAGTTAATTAATTTTGTTAGATTTAAATTATATTTAAGTTAGGGGGGTGTTAGTGTTAGGGTTAGACTTAGCTTTAGGGGTTAATCCATTTATTATAGTAGCGATGAGCTCCGGTCGTCAGATTAGGGGTTAATAATTGAAGGTAGGTGTCGGCGATGTTAGGGAGGGCAGATTAGGGGTTAATACTATTTATGATAGGGTTAGTGAGGCGGGTTAGGGGTTAATACATTTATTATAGTAGCGCTCAGGTCCGGTCGGCAGATTAGGGGTTAATAAGTGTAGGCAGGTGTCGGCGACGTTGAGGGGGGCAGATTAGGGGTTAATAAATATAATATAGGGGTCGGCGGTGTTAGGGGCAGCAGATTAGGGGTACATAAGGATAACGTAGGTGGCGGCGCTTTGCGGTCGGCAGATTAGGGGTTAATTATTGTAAGTAGCTGGCAGCGACGTTGTGGGGGGCAAGTTAGGGGTTAATAAATATAATACAGGGGTCGGCGGGGTTAGGGGCAGCAGATTAGGGGTGCATAAGTATAACGTAGATGGCGGTCGGCAGATTAGGGGTTAAAAAAATTAATCGAGTGGCGGCGATGTGGGGGGACCTCGGTTTAGGGGTACATAGGTAGTTTATGGGTGTTAGTGTACTTTAGGGTACAGTAGTTAAGAGCTTTATGAACCGGCGTTAGCCCAGAAAGCTCTTAACTCCTGCTATTTTCCTGCGGCTGGAGTTTTGTCGTTAGAGCTCTAACGCTCACTTCAGAAACGACTCTAAATACCGAAGTTAGAAAAATCCCATTGAAAAGATAGGATACGCAATTGACGTAAGGGGATCTGCGGTATGGAAAAGTCGCGGCTGAAAAGTGAGCGTTAGACCCTTTAATCACTGACTCCAAATACCGGCGGTAGCCTAAAACCAGCGTTAGGAGCCTCTAACGCTGGTTTTCACGGCTACCGCCGAACTCTAAATCTAGGCCTTAGAAAATTAACCAGAGATCTGATCTCTGGTTCATTTTCAGAGCGCTTATTGTTACCGCAAGCTTGAGGTAGCAGTAACCAGCCACTTTTAATGGCTGGTTATTTATCGTTCGCCCGTAAACTGACAAATTTACCCATTTACAGACATGAGATAAATTAGCACTCCCCTTGTAATCTAGCCCTAAATATTTTAAAAGCATTTACAAGTATCATTGTTTTTCATTGCAGTACAGGACTATGACCCTTAAAAAACCCTACAATAAACTCTTCAATCTGTTTATTTAATCTTTCTTGCTTTGCAAAGTTAAAGTGAAGGGCAATTTTCATGTGAAAGTGGCCGTTTTTTAAAAAAAAACTATAAAAAACAGGGGCACTTTCATTCATGAAAATTGACATTGCACTGTATTTTAAAAATACCTTTATCTTCTGAAACATCGGATCGACGTTCTGAAACGATGCCCCGTCTGCTTCTTCCTGGTAAACTTACCCAGCAATCACGAAACCAGCTTCCTCCAATCACAGCGTTGCCTCAGGCAATGATTCCCCCGGGGGGGAAGATGAGATTGGAGGATGCCGGAATTGTCATTGCTGACGTATTAAGAGTCTTGTGACGGGCTAGTGAAGCACTGGAGCGGCTTCAAGAAGAAAAGGTATTTTAAGAAAACGGGTGAAATGTAAACTTTCATGAATTAAAGTGCCCCTGTTTTTAATAGTAATTTTAAAAACCGGCACTCATTCTTGAAAGTTTACCTTCACTTTAAGGGCTGAAATGTTCTCCACATAATTAAACATTTTACAGGGAATTCACTTTTGAGGTTAATGTCCTTTTAACAGAGGAGGATATTAAATGGTAGTGATGGCTAAAGGGGAGAAAGGAATAAGTTACTGTCAAGAAACATTCTGTGTTGTTATTAATGGTTGTGGAAATCCTTTGAATTAAGGTTGTATAAAGAATCTGTTATATCAACATCATCTGTAAAAGGTCAGGTTACATAGACATGATAGAATTTCTCTGGACATGCAAAGACTTTCCATGGATCACAGATTTTATGGAAAGTAGATTAAACATTTCTTGAAGGAGCAAGGTCTAAAATTGTATTCTACAGATGAAAATTCACTATATATTTCACTTTACAATTTGCCCCTTTCATATATTTCTATGTAAAAAAAAAAAAAAAAAGATTCTCTCCCATGAAACTTCAATTACATGTGCTATGAGAACTGTTTTTATCAAAAGTGATACAATTTTAAAAGAAATATAGATTTTTTTCAGGTAACAATGATAGAATACATTTCAGCGACAATAATTTAAAATGATATGCCACTTTAATTAAAGGGACAGAAAAGTCAAAATTAAACTTTAAAGGGATACTAAACGCACATTTTTTCTTTCATAATTCAGATAGAGGGGCCTATTTACTAATGTGCAAGCGGACATGATCCGATATAGCGGATCATGTCCACTGAACATCGATAAATGCCAACAGCATACGCTGTCGGCATTTATCATTGCACCAGCAGTTCTTGTGAACTACTGGTGCAATACAGCCTCCTGCAGATTTGCGGCCATTCTAGCAGGGGGTGTCAATCAACCCGATCGTATTGGATCGGGTTGATTTTCAGCGATGTCTGTCTACCTCCTCAGAGCAGGCGGACAGGGTATGGAGCAGCAGACTTTAGACCGCTGCTTTATATCTTGTGTTTCTGGCAAGCCTGAAGGCTCGACAGAAATACGGGGCTTCAAGCTCAATACGGAGCTTGATAAATATGCCCAAGAGCATGAAATTTTAAACAACTTTCTAATTTACTCCTGTTATCATTTTTTCTTTGTTCTCTTGCTATCTTTATTTAAAAAAGGAAAGGAATGTAAATCTTAGCAGCCAGTCCATTTTAGGTTCAGCACCATGGATAGCGCTTGCTTATTGGTGGCTGACATTTAGCCACCAATAAGCAAGCATAACCAAGGTTCTCAACCAAAAATGGGCCATCTCCTATGCATCACATTCCTGCTTTTTGAATAAAGATAGCAAAAGAGCGAAGAAAAATTGATAATAGTAGTAAATTAGAAAGTTGCTTAAAATTGCATGCTCTATCTGAATCATGAAAGAAAAAAATTGGGTTTAGTATCCCTTTAATGATTCAGATAGAACATGCTATTTTGAAATACTTTGCAATTTCCCTCTATTATAAACATTTGCTTTGTTGTCTTGGTACCTAATTTGAAAAGCATATCTAGGTAGTCTCTTTAGCTGCAATACACTAGCAATGCACTGGGATTTGGCTGGTGATTGGTATCTACACATATATGCCTTCTGTCATTGGCTCACCATATGTGTTAAATTAGGTCCCAGTAATGCATTTCTGCTCTAGAGATGAGTTTAACTGTGAGTTTACCCCCTTTGCAAGGGTTAAACACATAGTTACAGTATCTCACAAAAGTGAGTACACCCCTCACATTTTTGTAAATATTTTATTATATCTTTTCATGTGAAAACACTGAAGAAATGACACTTTGCTACAATGTAAAGTAGTGAGTGTACAGCCTATATAACAGTGTCAATTTGCTGTCCCCTCAAAATAACTCAACACACAGCCATTAATGTCTAAACCTGTCAGGACTGTCTCTTTAAGCTGACCCCTCCTACTCAGTCTACAAATTCCCAGTGCACCTGTAACCAGGTGCTTAGCAATTTGTTAGAAATCCTACTGAGAAGTTGTATTGTGCTCAGCTTCCTGCTTATCCTAAGTTTTCGCCTGTGCTCCTTAGTCAAAGGAGATTGAATACAAGGAGAATTAAATCTTTCAAGACACCGGAATCTGCTTCCTATATCAAGCTCTCACAGGAGTGGAGACAACAACTGAATCAATTTCAACTCAAGGAACAAACCTTAGCAACATCCTACTCAACCACTCCTTAGCCCCAGCTCTGTATATATTCAAGATTACCATACCTTGAAACGAAGCTCCTACTCACTCACAAAGTCGGATTCTCCGTGAGACAAACGGAGACCGGAGCTAGGCCACGCCCACTGTGACATAACAGTGGACGCATCGAGTAACACAGACGCCGCAGCTTGTAACACTCTGAAGAAAGGTCAGTTAACAGGCCAGCCACACTGAATACCATAACAAATTGCGTGGATGAAATCTGGAAGTAAGGTAAAACATCTAATCTATTGCCGGTTAACTCGATCCTCAGTAATTAAGAGACTGTTAGTTTACTCTATGTAATTTGGCAAGAAACACTTTGGCAGATAACCTAGAACATTATTATACAAGAGATCAGTGAATCAAGTCATAACGTTGGTATACTATTTCAGCTACTCAGTATTACCTATAGTTGTGCTGTGTTAACAAATTGAACAAACCTCATCAGCTATTCACAATAGATATATATTGTTACCATTTCCTCAATACTGGTAACTAAATATCATACTGTGATACAAAACATAACAAGAGACTTTAAGTCAAATAATCAAGCTAAATTCTGCAACTGAGTATCCATAATAGTAACCAGTGTGGAGATTAACATTGGGATTCTATTTACAATTTATAATAAATCCTACTGGTCATTACAAAACCGTTGGCAACAAAAGTGAGTACACCCCTAAGTGGAAATGTCCAAATTCATCCCAATTAACCATTTTCCCTCCCCGGTGTCATGTGACTCGTTAGTGTTACAAGGTCTCAGGTGTGAATGGGGAGCAGATGTGTTAAATTTGGTGTTATCGCTCTCATACTCTCTCATACTGGTCACTGGAAGTTCAACATGGCACTTTATGGCAAAGAACTCTGAGGATCTGAAAAAAAGAATTGTTGCTCTACATAAAGATGGCCTAGGCTATAAGAAGATTATCAAGACCCTGAAACTGAGCTGCAGCACAGTGGGCAAGACCATACAGCAGTTTCACAGGACAAGTTCCAATCAGAACAGGTTTCGCCATGGTCGACCAAAGAAGTTGAGTACACTTGCTCAGCGTCATATCCAGAGGTTGTCTTTGGGAAATAGACGTATGAGTGCTGCCAGCATTGCTGCAGAGGTTGAAGGGGTGGGGGGTCAGCCTGTCAGTGCTCAGACCATACGCCGAACACTGCATCAAATTGGTCTGCATGGCTGTCATCCCAGAAGGAAGCCTCTTCTAAAGATGATGCACAAGAAAGCCTGCAAACAGTTTACTGAAGTTAAGCAGACTAAGGACATATATTACTGGAACAATGTCCCGTGGTCCGATGAGACCAAGATAAACTTATTTGGTTCAGATGGTGTCAAGCGTGTGTGGCAGCAACCAGGTGAGTATAAAGACAAGTTTGTCTTGCCTACAGTGGGAGTGGGAGTGTCATGGTCTGGGCCTGGATGAGTGCTGCTGGCACTGGGGAGCTAAAGTTCATTGAGGGAACCATGAATGCCAACATGTGCTGTGACATACTGAAGCAGGGCATGATCCCCTCCCTTTGGAGACTAGGTCGCAGGGCAGTATTCCAACATGATAACGACCCCAAAAACACCTCCAAGACGACCACTGCCTTGCTAAAGAAGCTGAGGGTAAAAGTGATGGACTGACCATGCATGTCTACAGACCTAAACCCTATTGAGCATCTGTGGGGCACCCTCAAATGGAAGGTGGGGGAGCGCAAGGTCTCTAACATCCACCAGCTCCGTGATGTCATCATGGAGGAGTGGAAGAGGACTCCAGTGGCAACCTGTGAAGCTCTGGTGAACTCCATGCCCAAGAGGGTTAAGGCAGTGCTGGAAAATAATGGAGGCCACACAAAGTATTTTTAGTTTTGGACCCAATTTGGACATTTCCACTTTGGGGTGTACTCATTTTTGTTGCCAACGGTTTATACATTAATGGCTGTGTGTTGAGTTATTTTGAGGGGACAGCAAATATACACTGTAATACAGGCTGTACATTCACTACTTTACATTGTAGCAAAGTGTAATTTCTTCAGCGTTGTCACATGAAAAGATATAATAAAATATTTACAAAAATGTGAGGGGTGTACTCACTTTTGTGAGATACTGTATATATAAGTAATAGTTCAATAATAAAATGCGCTAATTCATTAATACATTTTCTTTTTGCTCTTTTATGTAACTGTAAGTAGCATGAAGAACAAAACAGTTTTTCTTTTCCCTTTTCTTTTTTATCAAACTATAAAAATAATATGAATATTATATATATATATAAAAATAAAAATACATATATATCTATATATATGAGTCTGAAAATGTCTGACATAATAACTACATAATTGATTGCTGCTCTTTCTGTTCCTGCAGTGATATATATATTTTTCCCCATAACAACTAAGCCTCTGAACAGGGGCGGAACTACAGGGGTGGGGGCCCAGCTTAAAAAAAACTAAAACGTTGACTTGCCACTGCCTGCACTGATATCATGTGAGTGTGACATGATGCTTCACTAGTGTCTCTGACTACAGGGGTTAGTCTTTCTGTTTTACCCATTGGTGTTTATGTGTGTGTATATGTGTGTGTGTGTGTATGTATGTGACTGTGTGTGTATTTATGCATGTATGTGTATGTGTGTATGTGTATGTGTGTATGTGTGTGTATGTATGTATGTGGCTGTGTGTGTATTTATGCATGTATGTTTATGTGTGTGTGTGTGTGTGTATGTGTGTATGTGTGTATGTGTATGTGTGTGTATGTATGTATGTGACTGTGTGTGCATTTATGCATGTATGTGTGTATGTTTTTGGAATCAGCAAATTACAGACCTTGTTACTACAGCATGGGGGGGTAGGGGGTAAACAGTGTCACTATATACAGTACGGGGGGGGCTGGACCATGTCACAGACTATTGTGGTCACTATAAAAAGTACTGGGGTTGGTAGCGCCAGGCAGATTACAAGATTACAAACTAACTCACTATACAGTACTGGTGGGTTAAACAGTGTCACTATATACAGTAATAGGGGATCAGACCATCTCACAGACTGTGGGCACAGGGTACCTCCTTTTGCAGACGTAATCTGATTCACATTTTTTTTCTGTGTTAAATATATTTAAAAAAAAAAAAGATATGTATCAAATTCACTTTTTTTTTTTGGGGGGGGGGGATTTGGGGGAGCCCTTCTTAGATTCTTGCACCTAGGCCCTGTGGTTTCTACTTACGCCTCTGCCTCTGAATAGGGCAAGTACATATAGTTTGTTGCAAACATTATTTTCATTCCAATGTTGGCAACAATCTATCTGGAGCACCAGTGAACCTGGTGCCTTAGGAAGAATCAGTCTTTTAGACCTCGAGCTATTGCCCCCCTCCTCTATTCACAAAAAACTCAGTAGTGGCGTGCACATAGTTATGTATTGAACCCTATCACACGTTTTAGTTTTACAGTGTAATTATGTTGATGATGAAGAATATTAATGCTAATCTAATTTTCTTTTTACCATCATTGGTTTGTGTTATTCTTACATTTTTTTTTAGGAAATATGTGGTCTGTATTTATGCTGTATACCTTGATGTCACCATATAGACATTTTCAAAGTGAGCTGATATAAAACAAAATCAACCAAACCAAAAACTTCCATGTTGTTTGCATAAGTTTTAATTGCAAAAATAAGAACTAATTCTGGAGTAGAAAATAAATTTGTGACATGGTAGATTGAACTGCCTTACTGTTGACAGATATAGTAGAATTAATAGAAAAAAATTAATAGAAAAAAAAAGTCACATTACTCCATGACCAAAAAATTATATTGCCAAAAATGGCCTTAATTCATGGGGGAGGTTGCAGCCAGGGCCGGATTTCCCATTAGGCACAGTAGGCATGTGCCTACAGGCGCCTTGCAGTGAGGGGCGCCTGCCTGTCAGTAATATAAATATAAATATAATATAAATATATATATATATATTTTTTTTTTGTGAGGGCATTAATTTTAGTAAGAATTGTGCTGCCAGGTGCTTACAGAGTTGAGTGTTTCATTGGGAATATGTTACAGCAGTTGAGGGAGCCATGAAGGAGAGAGGGGCAAAGATTAAAACTAAACCCCTCCCATTTTTGCCAGGCATGTTTAGTTTCACTTTTATTTTATGTACTTCTGTTGCCTCACACAGCCAAGCTCCATGCTGATGTGTAGCAGACACTTTTCATTGAGGAATGAAAGCTTCAAAAAAACAGGTTAGGACTGTACAAGGCTTCTAATGCTGCCTAGAATGACAACATAACAAGCAGAACACTTTAACCCCTTGGCTAACAGAGAGGGTTGCAGTGTATTCACTTGTTATGTGCTGTAGGGCATTTTGATAGCCAGGGGGTTAAATTCTGCTTCAGGATGAATGTTTTTGTTCTATAAAGGACTTGGAGGTCTGGAGGTTATGTGGGACTAGCTGCTCTGCTCTTTATTACAAGCTGCCAATTGTGATTTACAGTCTTTAGGGCACTTTGACAACAAAGCTTGTAGACTGTAAGGCTGTAAAATGTGTATGTGTGTAAACCACTCACATGGCATATTTGTTTGTATGTATGTATGTATATGTATGTATATGTATGTATATGTATGTGTATATATATATATATATATATATATATATACATACACACACATCACATTAAAAATTGTTAATCTGTTCTTTTATCAAGTAAGTGTGGTATTTTTGTATTGTGGTAAATTGAATTTCTAATTTTAAACACATTTGTTGACCCCTGGATTACATATAATCTACACTGCATGTTTTCCTTTAAGAGCAACATCATATTATATTTATATTTCAGAACAAAATGAATGTAACATCTGTGTGTATTTGTACCAAAAATATCAGAGTTCACAAGATTTTTTTCATGTAGTGGAAAAAATACCTACATTTTATGTTTTCTTCCACTGGCTACACAGGTTGTTGATGAGCTTGCATGCTACTAGTTTTAATATTGCTATTGTTTACACAAAACTGTGTTTAACTCCAACAAAATGTTAACCACATAGTCAAAGTAATCTCCAGAAAAGCAATACACTAATGGCTTGTCAATAAACATGTCCTATGAGCCCATCTGGGTCTGCACAGATGTGTATTGCTGTCTCAGAACTGACATTGACTATGTGTGTTTAACTCTTTTGCAAGAGGCTAACACACTTCTGTGCAAGCAGTAGTGCAATAATAAAATGCCCAGCAAACTGTCACATTTTATGTCCCTTTAAATAGGGTTTTCTTTAGAATATTTTGCATTAAAAGTTTAACATGATTTGTTTTTGTTATACATAATAGAAATTGTATGGCCATTTGAGTCAAGTGAATATTGATTTTTGGTGTAGCTTCCATTACAACAAATATTGCAATTGGTGTGTGTATTTGTGTATCTCCATAAAAGGGAAAATGTAATTTTACATCTAATATTTATTTTTAGTTGTCCTAAATAATAATATAAAAAAGTCCTCATTTTTTTCCACTTTTTTTTTTTGGGGGGGGGGGGGTAGGGGGGCGCTTCAGGTTTTTGTGCCTACAGGCACCTGAGATGTAAATCCGGCCCTGGTTGCAGCAGGATTCTTAGTGCCTAGGGCAGCACAAAACCTAAATATGTCACAGGTGCAGCAGATTTTGTGGTGAGAAAGTACCATTTGAAGTGTACTTGTGTCAGGAAGAGATACCCTCCAGTGCCACCATTTCATTATTGTGCAGTACCACTTATCTATCATATGTCTACACTATGTGCATACCTGTACATTAAACTGTAAGGATGGACATAATGTCAGCACAACATGTCCTATTTTCACCATAAGTGTATAGGCACCCATCATCTTTATACAGGGCAGCCTGTTCTGTTTTAAGTGTATGAACCCTCAACATCATTATACAGTGAAGTATATATGGTATCAGTGTATACATACTCTGCATTAATTATACAGTGTCAGTGCAGCATGTTTATTAGTGTATAGATTTGTTGCATTATCATATAGTGCAGTGTGTTGTATTAATAGGTGTATAAATGTTCATTATGATTACTATACAGTGACACAAGTTTAAGGGCTTGAAAAATGTATGAAGGTACATTTACAGCTTCTGAGAACTTGCAGTTCAGGCTTGCGAGAGTTAGTCTGCAACCACAAATGTAAGGCACAATATCTGCTTCTTATCCTAGATGGCAGAGATAAAACACATCAAACTCACTTGTTGGGGGTGATTGGCAGGCCCTGCTCTCATACAATTGGTTGTCCAAGAGCAAACTAAAGGGCCAAACTAAAGAACAGAGCTCTTCTGCAGTTGTTAATTTTGTCAAGTGGCGATTGTGGGTGGACAGCTTCTCTGCTTTAAAACTTGTTTGCCTATAGCTTGATACATTTTCCTGTTAGGCATGCTAGTATCAGGTCTAATGATTGAAAAGATAAGAGGCTTCCATATTCATGTGTTTTATATATTGTCACCACTTTTTGATTCATTATGCAGAACCAACACTGATTTGCTATGCTGTGCAGAGCCACCACTTGTACATTATGTCATGCAGCAATAAATCATTAAAAGTATTATAGTTTTAATAAATCAGATTAGCAAACAAGAGTTTGATGTGATATCGGAAATCTATTTTCTGTATCACAGATAAAATGGTTATCTCTAGCTGCTTAACATATCACTAGAACATTTTGTTTTATTATTATTCTATTTCTACCGGGGGAGGAGGGTGTAGCAAAATGTGTCTTTGCTTGTGTAGCTAAAAATCCTAACACTAGCCCTGAGTATGGGTGTTAAAGGGACATTAAACACTTTGAGATGGTAATATAAAATGATAAATTGTATATATAAAACAACTCTGCAATATACTTTCATTATTTATTTTGTCCTCTTTGCTTGTAATTCCATTCTGAAATTGTGAGCATTTCCCTTCCTGTTAGAAATGGAAGTGCAGAACACTGCTAAATCCAGCACAACCATTGGCTGCACACTCTAGTGACCTATGTATAACTGACCCTAATTGGCCACAGCAGAGAAGGTAACACAAGTTACAACATGGCAGCTCCCTGTGTTTTATAGACACTAACAGGCCCATTTATCAAAGGGCTTGCGGACCTGATCCGACACTGCGGATCAGGTCCGCAAGACCTCGCTAAATGCGGAGAGCAATACGCTCTCCGCATTTAACATTGCACCAGCAGCTCACAAGAGCTGCTGGTGCAACGCCGCCCCCTGCTGACTCGCGGCCAATCGGCCGCCAGCAGGGAGCTGTCAATCAACCCGATCGTATTCAATCGGGTTGATGTCCGGCGATTCCTGTCCGCCTGTTCAGAGCAGGCGGACAGGGTTATGGAGCAGCGATCTTTAGACCGCTGCTTCATAAGTTGTGTTTCTGGCGAGTCTGAAGACTCGCCAGAAACACGGCCCTTCAAGCTCCATACGGAGCTTGATAAATGGGCCTGTAAAACTTTACACTTATTTTGTCACTTTTTAAACAACTAATGAAACTTTAAAAAATACATCTACATGTTAGTCATGGACTAATCTTTTCTTTGAATGCATCATTCTATCTAGCATGTACAGGTAGCCCTCAGTTTACGCCGGGGGTTAGGTTCCAGAAGGAATGGTTGTAAATCGAAACCATTGTAAATTGAAACCCAGTTTATAATGTAAGTCAATGGAAAGTGAGGGAGTTAGGTTCCAGGCCCCTCTCAAAATTGTCATAAGTAACACCTAATACATTATTTTTAAAGCTTTGAAATGAAGACTTTAAATGCTAAACAGCATTATAAACCTAATAAAATAATCGCACAACACAGAATATATAATTAAACTAAGTTAAATGAACAAAAACATTTGCTAAACAGCATTATAAACCTAAAAAAATAATCACACAGCACAGACTTCACTTGCATTTTTCTGCAAACTGTTCTTTCTATGCATTCCAATCTGGACTGATTTATAGACAGGAAGAGATTGTTCCTTTGAAATCTGCTTGATAGCTCAGGTCTGGTTAAAGTTATTAATTTCAGCTTGCTTGACTTTGCTGCAACACAAGCGGACAGCTCCACCTACTGGCTATTTTAATAAATGCACTGCTTCACAATGCTTTTCAATAGCAGTCACATGACTGGGAAAAAAGGTTGTTGATCTGAAACGGTGTAAATTGAACCGTTGTAAAACGAGGGCCACCTGTATTTAGTGTTTAATGTCCCTTTAAAGATAAGGCCTTAAAATAATATTAGATTATAGTGTTCTCCAGTCTGTCTGGAGAGCAAAAAAACCCACAAAACCACAATATTCAGAATTTAATAACAGTAAAAACAAGCAAAATAGTTAATGAAAGTACATTGCAATTTTGTTTCATTGTGCATAATTCAACATTTTGGGCTAGATTATAATTGTTGCGCTAATCTTGGAGCGCTTGTGATATTTAAATATCGTGCCCGTGCTAACTTGTGCTCATATTACAAGTTGTTAGAAAAGACAACCGCAAACTTAATTTGCGCTCACTGAGTTAGCGTGACTGAAGACATTGCTTAAAGGGTTAGGGCTAAATAAAAAGTTGCACCAAACACAACATAAATACACTAAAGTGTTACACTCATATACACACTATCTGTGTATTCATATAAATATTTAAAAAGAAAAGTTAAAAGGGTTAAATGGTATATGGTTTGACAGGTATTTGAAAGGAATATACATACATGTGTGCACACATATATATATATATATATATATATATATATATATATATATATATATACATACACACACATATGTATACACATACATACATGTGTATATTTTTTTGGGAGCCCTTTTCACTCAAATACCTGAAAAGATAAAAAAAATATTTTTAATACAATTTTATATTTTTAATTGTTTATCAAGAGTAAATATTTTACATTCCAATATTCTTCACATAGAGGAAAATGTTTTATGTATTTTTATATATATTCCTATATATCTGTATATACCTATACCTATATATATTAATATATAGTTCAGATAAAGATTTTACAAAAAACATTATATATATATATATATATATATATATATATATATATATATATATATATATATATATATAACATTTTCTTCTATGTGAGGAACCTTGTAATCTAAAATATTTATGACTACCTTCGGGTTAGCGCAGTTCGTCTAATGTGTGTCAGGTTAGTGTGCTAGCGAGAAGTATTAGGTTCCAGTTTGCATGCCTCATTGAAGCCAATGGAGAGAAGAAGTTAACGCGGTCACGATATCAAAAGTCCTGAAGTTAGCGCAAGTCGGGTTTCACTCGTGAGCAAAAATTTTACTTTCCAGTTTTAATACATACGCTAAACCCCAGCATGTTGAAAGTTTACTTTGGGGAGTGTTTGCGCATGAACAAAATCGCAAAATAGCGCTCTACTTGAGGGAATTACATTTTGCATGAGATCCACGGTATCACCGTTGTATGCAATTAATATGAATATTATAGACATTATGGAAAAAAATGTATAGTTATGTGGAAGAGACTTATGGAAAAGTTTTAGGAAAAGTTTGTTTATAACATGGAAGTAGAGACACTAAAGAAGAAAGACATTTCTTTTTTATTGAAGAATGTACAATGCAGTCGTCTTGTACTTCCTTTGGAACACAGTATTGTATGATTATTGTATTACTATGTATGTTTTTGAAATTTTTCAATGAAGAAATAATAAATAAGAAAACATAAGAAAACAGCACAATAACAAAAAAACTGCATAGCAGTAAGCATGTTAAAGGGACATAATACTCATATGCTAAATCACTTGAAACTGATGCAGTATAACTGTAAAAAGCTGACAGGAAAATATCACCTGAGCATCTCTATTTAAAAAAGGAAGATATTTTACCTCACAATCTCCTCAGCTCAGCAGAGTAAGTTCTGTGTAAAAAGTTATACTCAGCTGCTCCCAGCTGCAGGTAAAACAAAAATTAAGAACAGCAGCCAATCAGTATCAGCAGTGCTGAGGTCATGAACTATTTTACTATGATCTCATGAGACCTGACTTAACTCTCATGAGATTTCATTGTAAACTTCCCTAAACTGAATAGGGAAATAACATGAGAGTGCACGAGGCTCATCCCTTCAGCTGTCCCGGGACAGACATACTAATATGCTGCTTAGAAATCCTTTACAATGGGATGTGGCTACTGAGGAACTTTTGAGGTAAAATATCTTTCTTTTTTACATAGAGATGTTCAGGTGATATTTTATAGTCAGCTTTTTACAGCTATACTACATCACTTTCAAGTGTTTAAACATTTGGGCATTATGGCCCTTTAAGGAACCCCAACATTTTTCTTTCATGATTCAGATAGAGCATACAAATTTTAAAAATCTTTCCAATATACTTCTATTATCGAATTCTCTTTGTTCTCTTTTGTTGAAAGCAGGGATGTAAGGTCAGTAGTATCCACATGTCTGCAGCAATATATGGTAGCAGTTTTGCAAATATGTTATACATTAGCAAGAGCAAGCTTTTTCTCCTGCCATGTAGTGCTCTAGACGTACCCACTACCTACATAGGTATCTCTTTAACAAAAAATACAATGAGAACAAAGAAAATTTGATAATAGAAGTAAATTGGAAATTATTTGCTCTGTCTGAATCACAAAATAAATTTTGGGTTTCGTGTCCCTTTATGACCTATTTCATTCAAACTTAGCAGATACATACCATTTTGCATCTTTCTGCATTTCCAATCTTAGTAAATCTACTGTATTATAATTATTATTGTTATTTATATTTATTATAAATAATTATACAGTATGTTAAAAAAAATCTTTACCGCTATTAAGATACCTAGAATACCGTGTTTAATATATCATATAAGACATAGCTTAATGTTTTTGTCTTTCAATATGTCTCTTGTATTCAAAATTAATTTCTAACGTTGCTCATCAACGATGTAGCTTAAAACAAAAATTCCAGTGTTGCGCTTATTTGAAAAGTATGAACATCCCTGCTATAGAAATGTATAATTTTATAGGTGTGTGCTCAGTATTACTTTGTACTCACATTAACTTAAAGGACCAGTAAATGCAGTAGATTTGCATAAACAACAAATGCATGATAACAAGACAATGCAATATCACATGGGGGCCAATTTATTAAGAGTCGGACGGACACTATCCACTGTAGCGATCAGATCCACCCGACATTGCACAAGCAGTTCTAGTGAACTGCTTGTGCTATGCCACCCCCTGCAGATTTGCGGCCTCAGAGGTGCCGTACAAGTTACCGCTGCTTCTTAACTCCTGTTTCCTGCGAGCCTGAAGGCTCGCATGGAAACAGATGTATCTGGCCACATTCGGGGCATGATAAATCAACCCCTTAGTCTGAACTTCAAATAAGTAGTAGATTTTTTTCTGACAACTTTCAAATTTATGCCTATTTCCACTCCCACTACATCATGTGACAGCCATCAGCCAATCACAAATGCATATCCGTATATTCTGTAAATTCTTGCACATGCTCAGTAGTAGCTGGTGACTCAAAAATTGTAAATATAAAAAGACTGTGCACATTTCGGTAATGGAAGTAAATTGGAAACTTGTTTAAAATTGTCTGCTATATCTGAACCTTTAAAGGGATATGGAACCCATTTTTTTCATAACTCAGATAGAGCAAGCAATTTTAAACAACTTTCTAATTTACTTCTATTATCCATTTCTGGAACCCCAGTTTTGCAAGAATGTTATCCATTTCCAAAAGCACTAGAGGGCAGCGCTATTTCCTGTCATGCAGTGTTCTAGACATCTATCTAGGTATCTCTTTAACACAGAATATCATGGGAAGGAAGCAAATTTGATAATAGAAGTAAATTGGAAAGTGTTTTAAAATTGTATGCTCTGTCTGAACCACAAAATAAAATTTTGGGTTTTTATAATCCTTTAATGTATATTTACTGATCACTTTTATCATGTAAACTAACAGTAAGGGGCCGAATGATCAAGATCCGAATGGAGCTTAGTCTAAAGACCGCTGCTCTAGAACTTGTCTGCCTGCTCTGAGGCCGCAGACATCAATCCGCCAATCCTATACGATTGGGCTGATTGACACCCCTAATCTGCAGGGGGCAGTATTGCACAAGCAGTTCACAAGAAATGATAAATGCTGACAGCGTATTTATTGATGTGCGGCGGACATAATACATTGTATCATGTTCGCTCTCACATTAATCAATTCGCCCCTAAGCCTCAATTTATATAGTATACTCTTTAACAGTGCATAAAAATAAGCTTACAGCTAAATTGTTTATTTTTAGCCTTGTTATCAGCATACAGTTGGGCATATTATAACAGTATACAGCCTTGTTATCAGCATACAGTTGGGCATATTATAACAGTATACAGCCTTGTTATCAGCATACAGTTGGGCATATTATAACAGTATACAGCCTTGTTATCAGCATACCGTTGGGCATATTATAACAGTATACAGCCTTGTTATCAGCATACAGTTGGGCATATTATAACAGTATACAGCCTTGTTATCAGCATACAGTTGGGCATATTATAACAGTATACAGCCTTGTTATCAGCATACAGTTGGGCATATTATAACAGTATACAGCCTTGTTATCAGCATACAGTTGGGCATATTATAACAGTATACAGCCTTGTTATCAGCATACAGTTGGGCATATTATAACAGTATACAGCCTTGTTATCAGCATACCGTTGGGCATATTATAACAGTATACAGCCTTGTTATCAGCATACAGTTGGGCATATTATAACAGTATACAGCCTTGTTATCAGCATACAGTTGGGCATATTATAACAGTATACAGCCTTGTTATCAGCATACAGTTGGGCATATTATAACAGTATACAGCCTTGTTATCAGCATACAGTTCATACAGTTGGGCATATTATAACAGTGTACATGATATTCATTTCCATTATGCAGTGCAGATTGTTCATTATCAGGGAGCAGTTAAACAGCATCATTAAAAAGCAAACAATATTTATTATTAGTATAATTTGATAGTGTAAAATGATCATTATCTGTGTGTACATACTGATCATCAGTGCAGTAGGCTTATTTTAAATGCACAAAACATTGAGTCCATTGAAAAGAATGTGCAATACTCATCTACTTTATAATGTGATTGTTCATTACACATACTGTACATAGCTACTCACTATTATTATTCATTTTAATTTGATCTCAGCAAATAGCATAGCTGCCAACATCTGAAAAAAGAATATTTGGACACTTTGCAGCAGAACAAACAAGTATGCAGGATACTCAATTATTTACCACAAGTGACACTTGTTTCTGTAGCACTACCTACTCTATTCTACTCAAAAACACCATTTTATCAAAACTCTTACTCTTTACGCTAGGTCTTCAGTCGCGCTAACCCAACGTGCACAAATTTAGATTGCGCTTGAGTGAACGTGGTTACCTTCAACTTGAAACGTGCGCAAGTTAGCGCAGGCGTGATATTGGTTATCGAGATCAGCCCTAACACCAGCGCACCACTTGTAATCTGGCCCATATCCTGCAATAATAAGACATTATATTATTGCTAGCAGTATAAACTAAGCAGAGTGATCGTAGCCCAATTGCGGAGTGCCAACATATATAAGTCACCTTGTGCACTAATGTTACAAGTTCATCACTCTGTTTTATTGTTACTGAGGATTATTTATTTTTTACTTTCATGACCCTTTAACAAGTTTGAAGTAACAGGGTGCTGTTAAAGAAAGTGGTTCCCCTTAATGTGTTCTCAATTGCTTATACCAGCTGGAGTATACATGTATAGGGCATTTGCTCCATTAGGCTTATTTCTGTATATATACTAGATACTAATTGAACCTACATCCCATTTTAATGTGCTAAGATTGCAAGGAGAGCAAATATTTGTATCTTTTAACTGTCTATATACACAAAAATCCACATCTCTCTATATATGCAAAGCCCAAATACCACAAGAGAGAGCAATAGAAAATTAACATTTTAGTATCGATTTTTCCCAAACTCCAGTGACAGTGTGATTACAGCTGCTGTCCCTTGTTTACATAGTTTTGCTATATCCAGTACTGCAGTATTAACATTTTAGTATAGACAGTGGTTTTAATGAGCAAAAATGTCTATGTCAAATACCACAATAAAAGAACAATTTGTAAACAATTTAATACACTCCATCAGGTAAAATGGATCACCAGGAACAGATTATTGAGGAAAAAAATCTACAGTACAAATATTTTTTTAACAGAGTAGACATGCGGTAGATAAACTCTCCTTTCTAAACCAAAACCAAAGGTACATTGTCCACTAAAATGTAGTTAAATTTACTGTCCTCAGTGACACACTAGAAATGTTTACAACATCATGTAAAAGGGACATAAAAAGTATGTTACACTAATACATTTGGACTTTTATATTACTCTAAAACACAATGACAACGGAATAGGAAATAGATGATTTTGTGACACATCTTGTTCATTCTAATAAAATGTAGGATTTCAGGCCAACATTCTAACATATGTTCAGCTATTAGAATTTCCAAATTTTACATCACTCTGTTCAAATCTGGCAGAATTAATGTCCCTTTGAATATATGAGCCATTTTTTTCATTATTTGTATAAAAATGAAAGCAATGTAGCCTTTGAATGTTAATTCTGAAATTAGCAGAAGCTATAATTAAAGTGTTAATTCTTTAAATCTGATATCTGAATCAAATACTGAAATGTTATATTAAATATCACTTGAATGCATATGTAATATTTACTATTTGACCTAAATGATACACTTGCAACAGCATATACAACATTAATTTACAGAATTTGTCTCATATCTGACAATGTTTCTTGTCATATTAGTAACATATTTTTTAAAAAAATAATTTTGGCTTGATTTATTGATACTATTGCTACATATAGCAACACTTATATTTTCATGTTTGATGTAGACCATTTTTATGTATAATAGTATTCAAATATGTTATTTTGACTAAGAAATGTGGATGATACATCCTTAAAGGGACAGTCAACCATAGAATTGTTATTGTTTTAAAAGATAGATAATCCCTTTATTACTCATTCCCCAGTTTTGCATAACCAACACAGTTATATTAATGTACTTTTTACCTTTGTGATTACCTTGTATCTAGGAACCTTCTTCCAGCCCCCTGATCACATGACTGTGACTGTTTATTATCTATTGTCTTACATTTAGCATTGTTTTGTGCTAAATCTTAAATAACCCCCTATGCCTGAACACAGTGTTATCTATATAGCCCACGTGTACTTTGTCTCTTTGTGTTGAAAAGAGATTTAAAAAGCATGTGATAAGAGGCAGCCCTCAAAGGCTTAGAAATTAGCATATGAGCCTACCTATGTTTCGTTTAAACTAAGAATACCAAGAGAAAAAAGCAAATTTGATGATAAAAGTAAATTGTTAAGTCAATTAAAATTAAAAGTCCTATCTGAATAATGAAAGTTTAATTTATACTTGACTGTCCCTTTAAAGGGATAGGAAACACAAAAAAAAATGTTTTGTGATTCAGACAGAGAAAACAGTTTTAAAAAAAGTTTCCAATTTACGTCTATTATAAAATTTGCATCGTTCTCATAATATTCTGTGTTGAAGAGATACCTAGGTAGGCATCTGGAGCACTGCATGGTAGGAAATAGTGCTGCCATCTAGTGCTCTTGTAAATGGATAACATTCTAGCAAAACTGCTGCCATATAGTGCTCCAGAAATGGGCTGGCTTCTAAGCATATGTCCCTGCTTTTCAACAAAAGATACCAAGAGTATGAAGAAAAATTGATAATAGAAGTAAATTAGACAGTTGTTTAAAGGGACACTGAACCCAAATGTTTTCTTTCGTGATTCAGATAGAGCATGAAATTTTAAGCAACTTTCTAATTTACTCCTATTATCAAATTTTCTTCATTCTCTTGGTATCTTTATTTGAAATGCAAGAATGTAAGTTTAGATGCCGGCCCATTTTTGGTGAACAACCTGGGTTGTTCTTGCTGATTGGTGGATAAATTCATCCACCAATACAAAATTGCTGTCCATAGTACTGAACAAAAAAAAAGCTTAGATGCCTTCCTTTTCAAATAAAGATAGCAAGAGAACAAAGAAAAATTGATAATAGGAGTAAATTAGAAAGTTGCTTTAAATTGCATACTCTATCTGAATCACAGACGAAAAAAGTTGGGTTCAGTGTCCCTTTAAAATGTCATGCTCTATCTGACACCTGAAAGAAAAAATTGGAGTTTCATATCCCTTTAACTAGAAGGAAGAGGTATAATTCTCTAAGATGGGTTACATCAGGTTTAGAGAACTATCAAATTCACTTTAGAATCTGTCATAAAAACACTTCTGAAAACCTTTCTAGTAAGTGCAATAAAATTACCAATAATCTGCAGAAGAAAACTGACAGGGAAAAAACACATATCTTCCATAATTTATTAAATTAATATATTGCCAGTTCACAAAACTTGGATATTCTAATGCATGTGAAAATGTTGAATTCAAATTATGTTTTAATTCTTCTTCTTCATTTTCTATGGAATTTCTATGTATTAAAAACACAGTTGTTTAATGTTAAATAAGTCACACAAATTGCTAGAATACCAACTAGAATATCAAGTTTTCTTTAACCCCTTAGTGACCAGAGCACTTTTCCATTTTCTGTCCGTTTGGGACCAAGGCTATTTTTACATTTCTGCAGTGTTTGTGTTTAGCTGAAATTTTCCTCTTACTCATTTACTGTACCCACACATATTATATACCGTTTTTCTCGCCATTAAATGGACTTTCTAAAAATACCATTATTTTCATCATATCTTATCATTTACTATAAAAAAAATTATAAAATATGAGGAAAAATGGAAAAAAACACACTTTTTCTAACTTTGAACCCCAAAATCTGTTACATATCTACAACCACCAAAAAACACCCATGCTAAATAGTTTCTAAATTTTGTCCTGAGTTTAGAAATACCCAATGTTTACATGTTCTTTGCTTTTTTTGTAACTTATAGGGCCATAAATACAAGTAGCACTTTGCTATTTTCAAAACATATTTTTTTCAAAATTAGCGCTAGTTACATTGGGACACTGATATCTTTCAGGAATCCCTGAATATCCATTGACATATATATATTTTTTTTTAGAAGACATCCCAAAGTATTGATCTAGGCCCATTTTGGTATATTTCATGCCACCATTTCACCGCCAAATGCGATCAAATACAAAAAATTGTTCACTTTTTCACAAATTTTTTCACAAACTTTCAGTTTCTCACTGAAATTATTTACAAACTGCTTGTGCAATTATGGCATAAATGGTTGTAAATTCTTCTCTGGGATCCCCTTTGTTCAGAAATAGCAGACATGTATGGCTTTGGCATTGCTTTTTGGTAATTAGAAGGCCGCTAAATGCCACTGCGCACCACACGTGTATTATGCCCAGCAGTGAAGGGGTTAATTAGGGAGCATGTAAGGAGCTTTTTGGGGTATTTTTAGCTTTAGTGTAGTGTAGTAGACAACCCCAAGTATTGATCTAGGCCCATTTTGGTATATTTCATGCCACCATTTCACCGCCAAATGCGATCAAATTAAAAAAAACATTACATTTTTCACAATTTTAGGTTTGTCACTGAAATCATTTACAAACAGCTTGTGCAATTATGGCACAAATGGTTGTAAATGCTTCTCTGGGATCCCCTTTGTTCAGAAATAGCAGACATATATGACTTTGGCGTTGCTTTTTGGTAATTAGAATGCTGCTAAATGGCGCTGCGCATCACACGTGTATTATGGCTAGCAGTGAAGGGGTTAATTAGGTAGCTTGTAGGGAGCTTGCAGGGTTAATTTTAGCTTTAGTGTAGAGATCAGCCTCCCACCTGAAACATCAGACCCCCTGATCCCTCCCAAACATCTCTCTTCCCTCCCCTACCCCACAAATGTCCCCGCCATCTTAAGTACTGGCAGAAACTCTGCCAGTACTAAAATAAAAGGAAAATGTGTGCATTTTTGTGCATTTTGTTTTAGCATATTTACATATGCTTCTGTGTAGGATCCCCCTTAGCCCCCAACCTCACTGATCCCCCACCCAACAGCTCTCTAACCCTCCCCCTCTGACTTAATGTGCGCCATCTTGGGTACTGGCAGCTGTCTGCCAGTACCCATTTTAGTGAAAATATGTGTTTTTATTTAAAAAATTTCCTTTTTCTGTAGTGTAGCTTCCCCCCCCCCCCAATACCAACCCCCCACCCCTTCCAGATCGCTTAAATGCTTTATTTTTAAAATGTTTATTTCATTTTTTTAATACACTTACTCTTTACTTTTTTTCTGTAGTGTAGCGGTTCCCACCCGCTCCCGCCCCGTGCACGCGCCCGCCCGCCACCCACCGTGCACGCGCGCGCGCCCGTGCGCGCCCCCGAAGGCTCCGCCCCCGATCCCGCCCCCCTCCACCTTCCAGATCACACCGATGGCCGCCCACCCGCCTCCCAAGTCGGCTCCCACCCACCAACGATACCGGCCATCGATGTCCGGTGCAGAGAGGGCCACAGAGTGGCTCTCTCTGCATCGGATGGCCAGAAAGTGTTATTGCAGGATGCCTCGATGTCGAGGCATCACTGCAATAACCGGAAAGCAGCTGGAAGCGAGCAGGATCGCTTCCAGCTGCTTTCCAGACTGAGGACGTGCAGGGTACGTCCTCAGGCGTTAACTGCCTTTTTTTAGAGGACGTACCCTGCACGTCCTCGGTCATTAAGGGGTTAAGGGAAACACAAAATTATTCTTTCATGATTCAGATAGAGAATACAATTTTAAAAAGTTTCAAGTTTACTTCTATTATCAAATTTGCTTTGTTCTTCGTTCTTCTTTGTTGAAGAGATACTTAGGTAGGTACCATGCCCATGCCTGAAGCACTACATGACAGGAAATAGTTCTGCCATCTAGTGCTCTTGCTAATGTATTACATTGTTGTAAAACTGCTGCAGATACGTGCACGCTCCTTTTACATCCCTGCTTTTCAACAAAGGATAACAAGAAAAAGAAGAAAATATAATAATAGAAGGAAATTAGAAAAATGTTTAAAACTGTATGCTCCATCTGAATCGTGAAAGAAAAAATGTGGGTTTATGTCCTTTTAAATGAATTGAGTAGACACATGAAAAACTCTTCTGGGGTTAACAGCTTGGGTCTCTGGAGGCTGTGCAGCTGGCTATGAGTGCTATTGAGCACCAGGGCTGTGAGTTTTGCAGGGTCATAGGATGTGTACCCAGTCCCGTTTGAGAGTGTAGTCCATTTCCGGGTTTTATTTTTTTATATATACAGTATACAGTACAGTATATATATCAATAGAAAAACATAGTTACAAAGTTAGTGAAGAACTCCCCTATTTGAACTTCCACTTAGAGCACCTTCAGTTTAAAAAGCTTAGTCCTAGCGCCCCTTCGGCTAAGTGCTCGAGAGACAGCCTGAATTTGTTTTTTAGTGCACTGTTATAGAAGTGTGATGTGAGGCATTTGGTGCACCTGCTGTATCCAGCATTCAGATGTTAGGGCATCCTAGGCTTTCACTCGAATGCTATCGTATTAGTTTATCACTTTGAACTGTAATATGAGCACAAAAATAAAAGCACTATTGATTTAACTTGTGCAGTGTTAGCGCACAATATCGCTAACATTTTTTATCTCCACTTGTAATCTAGACCTAGATTAATACATGAAACGTGCCAATTTTCTAATTATGTATTATAAACTGACCACATACTTTCTTGCAAGCACTCCTAAACCTGTTCCATTATTGTTATAACTGACTTATATACAAGTTTCATATCTTACAAGAGTGATCAAAGATCTATTTTAACTTTTATTAAGTTGTTGAATGAATAATCATATTTATTAATGTGAAATTAGCATGCACAAAGATATATATTTATTTAATCCATGTGGACAACCAATATATAGTATTCAAAACGGAGGGGGGGGGTTCGGTGGAGTCAAGTGGTCAAGCTGTTGAATTAAATACATTAACAATCATAAGAGCAAAATGAGCAAACATTGTTTTCTGTTGAGTTTTAATAGCATTGGTGATAGATCTTATTGACAACTATCTTCTAGAAAGTCATTGGTCTTCTAATGGATTGGAATATAGAACCCACAAATGGGCTTGCCACACTTATATGAGTGGGTAACTAAGTTTAGAATTAGGAACAGTGTGTCCCAAGTAACTACACAGTGAATGAGGCTGCAGCCACTGGATGTGTTAATATATGTTATAAAATCTTTGAAGACAAACAACAGTATTGGCGCACATCCAAATGGATGTCTTGTATTTACTGTGGTCATTTTGTTAGCACTCCCACAATATGTGTGCTAATATCTAAAATGTTTTTGTTAGGTGTGCTTAACCAAACCCCCTTGTTGTATTTCATAAAATCGTTGAAGCCACAAAATATTATAATGCCGTGGAAGCCTTTTTAAACCTGGACATACATTGTTAAAAACATTAAGCAGAAATTAATTTAATCTAAATTATAATGTATTACAAGTCAACAAAGCTGCTGGAAACAAGTGGAAAAATAAACTAAAATCGTTAGACATAAACATAAAAATAGATCTAAGATAATCATAAAGTGATCACCATAGCGACAAATAATCAGAACCTTCTGAAAGTGGCATATGCTGTTTATCTGCTTTATTATTTTATGATATACTAAATGCAATAGGTGTTAAGTATTTAAGTGTACAGCTATGCATTAAACAAGGAATTGAAAATGTGTTTCAAATTTAGAAGCCAGCAAGAATGCTGAGAAACCAGAGAAGGGATGTTTTATATATATATATATATATATATATATATATATATATATATATATATATATATATATATATATATATATATATATATATATATATATAAATATATACACAATAGATATGTAGAACTATATGTTAAACACATAGATTAGAATGGAAGTTCTATTTTTCTGGAGATCGATATGCAATGAATACCTCGACACCTGCAGTTTTTGGAAGGAACTGATTTCCAAAAAATGTATATTTAAATATTTATATATTTTCTACATTGAGCTATACTGAGATTGTGAATAACTCTCATCCATTTGTTGTACTTTATTTCCCTTTTAAGATAAATAATTAAATTAAAAAATTAAAAAATTAGTACCCATATAACATTTTATATAATATTTTATAGAAAATCTTGTACATAGTCATAAAATTGAATATATGATCCACTGCAAAAAAAGTGTATAATCCATTATATGTTTAAAATATATTGCAAATGTATTCTACTAAATACGGTATATAATAGCTTGTAAAAGTATAACGTATTGGAAAAAATATCTATTGCACATCATACTCATATATGTGTTTCTGTATAATAGTGTTGTGTGATTTCTTTTGGAAGTGTCCGGTATACTGTTTTTTATTTCAAGTCATAAATAAATTTGAACTTTTTATTTCAACGCTATGGCCCCTATTTATCAAGGTCTGGCGGACTTGATCTGACAGTGCGGATCAGGTCCTCCAGACCTCGCTGAATATGGCGAGCAATACGCTCGCCGTATTCAGCATTGCACCAGAAGCTCACAAGAGCTGCTGGTGCAACACCGGCCCCTGCAGAATCGCGGCCAATGGGCCGCCAGCAGGGGGTGTCAATCAACCCGATCGCACTCGGTCGGGTTGATTTCCGGCGATGTCTGTCTGCCTGCTCAGAGCAGACGGACAGGTTATGGAGCAGCGGTCTTTGTGACCGCTGCTTCATAACTGCTGTTTCTGATGAGCCTGCAGGCTCGCCAGAAACACGGGGCATCAAGCTCCATTTGGAGCTTGATAGATAGGCCCCTATGGATCCTTTTCGCTGCTGAATCAATTAAGAGATCCCTGGCGAATTTGTGATACTGACACGTTGTATAAACTCTGTATTAGTTGGCTATTTATCTCTTATAAGGACTATAATGTTATGATTCTGGTCATTTGCCCTACACCTATAACCATAAAGATGCTCACGATTTGTCCTAATACTAAAAGGGAAGAAAGTTTTGAAAAGGATCATAGAGCAGTGATTGACAAATTCTAAAAGGATGGTTAGCCATAGATCCCAATATACATTCCTAAATAATATGAATTTGTGTGGGTCCCTATGTTTTAAATACAATTACAACTGCTGCCATAAGGAGAGGATACTAAAATAAGGATTCTATTAATCAGAGGGGAAGTGTGGTGAGACTCATGGGGATGGTGGAGTAAGTAGTAAGAACTACAAGAGTGGAGTGGTGAAGATGAGAAGAGGGAAAAGGCAGAATGAAGAAGAATTAAGAGCGATTGGTGAAAGGCAGGAAAATAAAAGTGTAAGGAAAGTTGTAGATCAGCTGATAGTAAAAGTAAAAAAAACCCAGTGACAAAGCATTTATAGGCAGTCATATAATCACAGGGCATTTGTGTGAATCTGTAACTGTGGGATTTGCCCCTGTTATTATCTTAGATTTTGTAGAGTTTTTGGTAGTTATTAGTAAGTAGGAGGAATTCATTTTATATTATAAAACATGCACTTAAGAAGCCATAGGTCATTTTTAATGAAATTATTATTTTGTTTTTTGACAATTAAAATTGTAGCAGCATAAAAACAAGCAAGACATTTCTAGTACATACTCACCCAAACAAATTCAGTCATTGTATGGATTTTTTGGCTTCACCAAAACAGATGGAAACCAATGATCACAAAACCACAACTTTCATGGCACCCATAAATAATTGCTGGGATCATGAAATGCCATTTCCAATTCCAAAACAATTGACACAATTCCTCTTTCAAACCACCCAATTCCCATGTGGACTTATTAGAAAATGTAATACATACTATAAAAAACACCTTTCTAGTATATATTAATGTCCATCTTGTATGTCCGGTATTGGCATTGATTCTGATAACCCAGCTTATTTGAATGTTGCTTAGCGCACAGAGAAACTGAATCAGAAACATTGTAGCCTCTTATGTTCAGGTGATGCTTTTATAATTAAAATAAAGATAAACTAGACTTAAAGTGATATGAAACCCATTTTTTTTCTTTCATGATTCAGAAGCATGCAATTTTAAACAATTTACTTCTATTATCAATTTTCCTTTGTTCTCCTGGTATCTTTGGGTAAAAAGCAGAGACATAAACACAGGAGCTGCCAATTTCTGGAGCACTATAAAGTGGCAGCTTTGCAAGAATGTTTTCCATTTGCAAGAGCACTAGATGGCAGCACTATTTCCTGTCATATAGTGCTCCAGACACCTACCTTGGTATCTCTTCACTAAAGAATATCATGGGAACGGAGCAAATTTGATGATAGAAGTACATTTTTAAAATTGTATGCTTTGTCTGAATCACAAAAGAGAGTTTTGGGGTTTCATATCCCTTTAAATAAAAGTGACTATATGTAATCACAGGCAGCATCTTGTAAAGGCAAAATATAGACTGGCATACAAATATGTCTATGGTTTTTATCTCACATCCTCCCTTTTTGTACCTTTCTATATAAGGTTAATGGACTAATCATCACCACATGTGTTGTTTCTCTAATTTAAGTTAATGACACACTGTGTAATGTACAAACAGATCTACCTAACTCCCAAGATATAATATAAAAAGTCACCTTCATCTCTCTTCAACTGCTATCTAATCAAGGGCACAGGTATAAGAAAGGCACACACAAAGAAAAAGCATAATTATAATCTGTTGTTTTACTACAGAGCTATCTCCTCTAATTGATTTTGTGTGTCTGTAAGCAGCTTAGTGAAAAGGAAAATGCATTTATACTCCTGAGGGACTGTCATTAAATGTCATTGTACAAGAAAGAAAATCTACCTGAAAGAAATAAATGAAGGGTTCTGTGGCTACAGCAGCATTCTATGTAGAAGGAACATAATGGAAAACTTACCCAAGAGTTGTCATGGTAACAATAGTATACCAAAAGGATGCAGGGATGCTAGTGAACTTGCTAGACGATGACCCTTTCTCAGCATAAAACATCACAGTGGCAAAGATAATGATTGCCATGGTCAAGGAGAAGAGAAGGAATCCAAGTTCAGAGGCACAACTCTTCAGGGTGTATCCGAGGATCCTTAAGCCCTGAGAGTGACGGGAAAACTTGAAGATTCTGAAGACCCGGAAAACACGCAGGGTGACAAAAGCTCCACTTACATCCTCATTATTTGTCATTACCAAGCCAATGTAGTATGGCATGATTGCTACTACATCAATGATGCTCATGACGCTACGCATGAACCTGTAGCGACTTGGGGCAGCAAAGAGTCTCAAGAGGTACTCAACCGTGAAAATCATGACACAGGCAGTGTCCAAGCAAAAGAAGGCTACAGAAAATCTTTCACCACAGGGAAGCTCCTTATTTCCAGGTACAGTGCCACAGGGAACAGTCTCAACCACATTGGTGATGACCGACACTGCAATAAAGAAGCCAGTTACATAGTAGAATACTAAGGCTAAAGTGCTGGTATGGGGATTTTCAAAGGCTCGCCACATAGTTTGACGTAAATTAAGGGAGGGCATGGCTTCTTGACTGTTCTCAAATTCATTGTCATCCATCAATCTCTCAGCATTTTCTCTTTTTCTGTCTTTGTATTCTTCATAGCAGCAATCCCCAATTATCTCAGGCAGAATACCATAGAAAGACAGTTCTTCATCATATGAAGAGATGCATTCATACCTAGGATAGTGAAGCTTGCCAGTTCTGTAAAAGTTCAAGATGCTTCTAAATACTTCTGGGTCACGGTCGAAAAAGTACTCCTTGGTTTCCTCATTAAAGAAAAAGTCTTTTTCTGTGCTCCCAAGTAGAGTGTCCGGATACCTCTCCAAGGTAGTTCTCCAAGTCTGGAATCGTCTACCACTTACATTGAGAATAATCAGCTCATCTTGTTTTTTGTTCTTATCAGCTGGTGCTAGTGGCATGGGGCAGTTGGCCACAGGCATCCACCCGATGGCAGCTGCCCTGGCAAAGGGCAGCCATGCTGCAACCCCAGAAGCCATGAGGGGCCCAGGTCCGGTAGGATCAAGTGCTTTTAATACCAGTTTGACTTCAAATCAAGACCATCTGCAAAGAAAAAAAAAGAATCAGTGTCACAAAGCAACACATACATGGGAGCAAATATACAATTTATAAAAGGAGTTTTGCTGCTAAGGACACATCACAAGATATAGAATAAAACCATCAGAGTCAACAATTCCTTAACTCAACAAAAAACATTCAGTGAATAAACTTTAACACTATTGATTTATTCAATCCATCTCTATGGGTCAAAGATGACATCTATATATTTTTAAATATTCTAGTATTGACTTAACATCTCTTTTTCAAGTAAAAAAAAATGCTCTATGAAACTTTAACCTTGAGCCTGGCAATAAGCCATTCAATAAGAAAAATATTTTTATAGCAACATGGAATTGCATGTATCCATTAATTTAATATATGGTAACATAATGTTGTTTGTGTGTTTATGTATATACATACACAGAGTCTTACATATATATTATACATATGTAAGCATATATTTATACAAGCCACCAGGGACATAATAGTGACCAGGAAAAGCTTTAATAAATACTCTGTCTTGTCACATGTACCATCTATGTCATCTAGGTGGAAAAATGGTCATAATTTAAGAGAGGGGCAGTGCTTTTTGAATGGAGAGTCCGTATTTTGAATAGGTTGATGATCACCATGGACAATGGCAATCGCCTATTCCAATGGAAAGTAGGAAAGTTTTTCAGAAGGTGGTTATGATTTAATATACCCCTATGCTTTACTTAGAGGTGGACAAGATCCCTTACTTGTGTTTACTTTTCATTTAACATGCGGATGATCACAGTAGTATTGTGTTTTACCTGATTTACTGGGTAACAAAGACTTATTTATAAAGGAAATGGGTCTTTTTCAGTGCCCTCATCTCCCCCATGAAGTACACAAAGGCACATGAGACTCTATTTTGAAACGGATGATTTGGTAATCATCTACCTAATGTATTTATTTTATGTGTGTAAGGTCAGGTTAATAAAAAGCATCTATTCCTAAAACAAAGCATGAACCATGCCTATAATCATATGGGGATCCCCCTTTTATATAAAGGATCTCAAGTTTTTTTTAAGTAGCAGCTGTTTGTTACAGAAATTGCAATCTGCCATCCCTATCATCAATGTGTGGCAACTAACGACTCTTTTGAGTATCAGATGATTCTTATGGCAAAAGCAACCAACTAATATATCTGTATTTAGTAAATCTGTACTTAAAAAAAGAAAAAAACAACAACCCCCCCCCCACCATAGTTTTATTTTAAGTTAGTGATCTTGGAATTGTCCAGCTGTTTCATGTATATGGCAAATACCACAGCATAGACAGGTTAATTTTTGATGGTTAGTTCAAATTCACCTAAAACCCATCCTGATAAATTAACCTGATTAAGTCAATAAAGATTTCTAAACATTCTTTCTTATTCAAAGAATGTGAGGAGGATTGGGGAAAAAAAATGATTTTTGGCAATTTGGTGGGTTAGATGTTTGAGATAATTGAGGGATAAGATGGAGGTTGCATGGATGGTTAGAATTAGTGAAGATTAACAAAGGAGGTAAAGTATGAAACTGTTACCTTCATGGAGTAATCATGTGAGGGTGTTGACAGATAAATGGATTTGATTTGAGAAACAATTATTATGGTAGTACAGATGTAAGATTGAGGAGTTTGAAGTGAAGTTTAATTGCAGTTGGAAAGACTGGGTCAGCCACAGTGAAGGCTCTCCAATAAACTTTGTCCTACCATTTAAAATGCTTCATAAAAATAATATGATTTCTGATCTTTCTATCTTATTTTGAAACACAATGGGGATTTTTCATACCCATACAGGCTATTAGCATTTTACAGCAAATTAATACTTTACAAAAAAAAAAAAAAAAAACAGTTATGCAATTCTTATAACCACTTTCCATATTCTCTCTCCCATCCTCTCCTATGTTAGAATTTTATTACAAGACCAGAGACTCCTATTTTTGCATTAGTCTTTCTTTACTACTCAATGCAGCCTTTTAAAGTACAATAACATTAAGATAAATAACATAAAACATAATAAGAAGCTAACAGAAGCTTTTTATAATGAGAGAAAAAACAGCCAATCAGCACAGAGAACAGGTTATAAATAAAGTACACAGTAAACACTCTTCCTCTTTCTTTTGCTGCTCAAAACAGATAAGTTGTGTTTATATACATGTTCATTGACCTTGTATATTTTGCTTATTTACATACATACTTATTTTTAAAATTTTGTAGCCTTAAATAAAGTGACATTGTAAAACCCTTTTTCTGAACGTTTTACCTACCATTTACTATCTCTTCACAATGTCGTTTTTCATTTCATTTTTTTCTATGTCTCTCTCTACAAATAGGCTAATTTGGCATTGCGCTTTTCTATAGTCACATAGTCCGGTTTTTATTTTACCTATCCCCTTGTGTTTGTGTGACTTTTGTCTCCTCTCCCTTCCTGCTCCTGTCTCGGCAGCTCCGACGCCATTTTGTGGGCCGTTCCTCTCCCTCCCGCCCGCCCATCCATGCTGACGTGTTATTTACCTCAGTCAGCCTGACACAGCTGCCTTGGTGGTCGAGTTGTAACATTGTTTAGCCGTTACACTCGACATTTTCTGCACTCAACAATAAATTCCCCCTTTTACAGGCTTGTATTGCCATCTACTGGCTTTCATTATATACATCTTTACCAACTTTTATTTACTTCAGGGAATTGCTCAATTTTGAAATAACTTTTTACCTCATAATAATTTAAGTTTAAGCCAATATTGTTACTGATCATAATACTTTTTTCTGAAAAAATATTTATACTGAAAAAATATTTATATTCTATTCATCTATATTAATTTATATATATTTTATTAAGGGAGCTAATTTAATTATTTTTTACTTACTTTTATTTTGGTTCAGACATATTTAATCCCAAAAAATATAATGTCTGAATTGCAAGCAGACTCATCTCCCTTAACATTACAAACTGTACAAAAGATGATAGACTCTTCCATGAATAGTTTGTTTGATAAAATGTCCTCATTGATGGGAGGAAAACAGAAAAAGACTTCTTTAAAAAGAAAAAACCCATCAATTGCCTATAAAGCAAGCAAAAAACTTATTGAAAAATCTCGACAGCTTTTAGCTGACCCTATTGTTCCTCACAGCAAAGGAAGGAAAACCGCTGTTAATAGAACCCTGCACCCCGAGGGTAACCAAACGGGGGATACTTACATATGCAAAAAATTAAAATATAATAATAAAGAAGTTTCAGATAATCCATCTTCAGAATCAGAAAATTCAGATGGTGATGAATACACAGATATAAATTCTGATAATTTTAATGATTCGGATAACTCCGACGGCCCCCCAGCGGCCAAGAAACAGAAAAAGAAACTTAAAAAATTTTATGATGTTAGTGAGGACGAGGAAGATTTTGTTGATTGCCTGGGTAACCCCAGATTCAAACCAGATGAATTACACCATCCCCGGTCAGCCGAGTGGTGTCCCCCTATAGACTTAGCCAAATTTATTGATTATCAATTACGTAAGCCCCTGAAGAAACAAACCCGTAACAAGATGAAGGCCGAATGCCCTCGCCCCCTCTTACCTAAAAATGCATCTATCACCCCAGAAGTTGACCCCAAGATTTTAAAATTTATCGGCTCCCCTGGATATAAATTGAAAAAAGGGGTGGACAGATCCTGGAAAATTTGCCAGGACAAACTTCTGGACTCTGTTGGCCCTCTGACTAAATTATTTGAACTGTCCGAACAAGGAATAGCTGAGAATTGTCCTTTGGATCCTTTCGTAGTCAGGGAATGGGTCCAAAGACTGCTTTGCTTTATCGGAAATACCAATTGTGCCATGTCTGGGGAAAGACGTCGGAACATCCTAAGAAAAATAGACCCCAAAATTTCGGATTTTTCCTCAAGCAATATTGCTTCCGACAAAAATGGTCTTTTATTCGGTGATTTATACCTTAAAGATCTTAACCAATACGTAAACACTTTTTCCAATTTGAATAAAGTAAAAACATCAGTGAAGAAAATTTTCTACCCCCAAAATTTCTCCGACAGGGCCGGGAGAGGCAGAGGCCGCTTTCCCGGCCGTCAATCCTATTTATCAAGGTCTCACTACTTTCCCCATCAAAACCAATTCCACCAACAATACCAGTCTCAATACCAAAGAGGTTACTCAGAGCCATCTACCTCCTCTTTTTTCCCGTCAAGAGGTCGCCCTTGGACCCAGAGAGGTTTCAGGACCAGAGCCAGAGCTAGACAAGCTCCTGGTAAGTTCTTTATCTCCTCCTCTTCCTTTTTTCCCAGAAAAAATTGGTGGCAGACTCGCCCTGTTTGCCCAAAATTGGGCTTCAATTACTTCAGATCCTTGGGTCTTACAAACAGTTTCAGGCATTCTTATAGAATTTATATCTCCCCCAATCCAAGGCTCTCTTCCTCATCCCATTCACTTTTCTCGAGAAGACGCTCTTTTGGTCAAAATGGAAATCTCAACCCTTTTTTCCAAAAAAGCGATTCTTCCAGTTTTCCAACCCCAAGACTTTTACCTGAGCAATTTGTTTCTAGTAAAAAAGAAAAACAATCAGTTCAGGCCAGTCATAAATCTGAAGACTCTAAATACTTACGTTGTATACCACCATTTCAAAATGGAAGGAATACACTTACTAAGAGAGTGTTTAAGAGAAAACGACTGGTTGGTTCGCCTGGACCTCACAGACGCCTACCTAACTGTTCCAATTGCTCAAGAACATTGGAAATATCTGACATTCCGCTGGGAAGACCAATTTTGGAACTTTACTTGTCTTCCTTTCGGCCTGTCCTCCGCCCCTTGGATTTTCACCAAGTTACTCAAACCTGTAGTGGCCTGGTTGAGACTCCGAGGTATTCGTCTAATAATTTACTTAGACGACATTTTATTGATGGACCAAGACTTTCATTCCCTTCAGAATCATTTAACCTCTACAATTTCCTTACTAGAATCCTTAGGCTTCATAGTGAACAAACAGAAGTCGGTTCTTTACCCTACAAAATCCTTAATTTTCTTAGGATTTCAGATCGACACTATACTTTCCTCTCTCAGTCTTCCATCAGACAAAGTGAAGAACATCAAAAAAGAAATTTCAAGAACCCTATCAAAAGATTCAGTCCCCATCAGAACTATAGCCAGAATAGTAGGTTTACTATCATCCTCTATTCAGGCTGTTTTTCCTGCCCCCTTACACTACCGAGAACTTCAAAGATTGAAAATTCTTCATTTGAGGAAGGGGTTTTCCTATTCTCATTTGATTCCTTTGTCTACAGAAGCCAAAGAAGAACTTTCTTGGTGGCTTTCTCATTTGGAAGCCTGGAATGGACGAGCCATTTTTGGCAGAACTCCAGATTTTGTAATAGAATCAGACGCCAGTCTTTCAGGCTGGGGTGCGCGTTGTGGTCCTTCCATCACGGGTGGCAAATGGACATTGGAGGAGAAACATTTCCATATCAATTGTTTGGAATTATTGGCTGGCTCGTTTGCAGTCAAAAGTTTTGCCAAATTTTCTTCTCCAGTTTCTATTCTCCTACGTATGGACAATATTTCAGCGGTGCAGTATCTCAATCGTTTGGGAGGCACCAAATCGAGAGATTTGTCCAACATAACCAAAGAGTTCATTCATCTTTGTTTAGACAGGAATATTTCCATCAGAGCGGAATATATTCCAGGACAATCGAACACAGCTGCAGACTGGGGATCTCGTTATTTAACAGATTCCAGCGATTGGAGATTAGACAGGAAAGTTTTTCTATCCCTTCAATCTCTCAGAGGTCCCTTTTGCTTGGACCTTTTTGCGTCCAGGACCAATTTCCAGATTTCTCCATATTTCAGCTGGCGCCCGGATCCAGAAGCTGCGGCCATAGATGCTTTCCTTCATCCATGGCCTCCCCAGAAAGCTTATGCTTTTCCTCCCTTTTCAATGATCCCGAGGACAATTTCAATGGTGCGCAGGGATCTCCTTTGCCTGACAATAGTGACTCCATTTTGGCCAACCCAATCATGGTACCCCTCCCTTCTGGAGATGACCATCAATCTTCCAATTCTTTTTCCCCCGCTTCCTCACCTGTTAGTCAACCCAGAGGGCAATTATCACAGTCTAATTCTCCAAGGGTCTCTTCTCCTGATAGCTTGGACAATATCAGGGGACCCTGGTCTCTCCGAGGACTTTCGGAGGGAGCTAAGTCCCTCATTCAAGATTCCTGGGCCCCAGGTACCCGCAAATGTTATTTTGCCGCATGGTCAAAGTGGTCTGGCTGGTGCCTGCGCAGGGACTTGGATCCCGTTTCTTCTGATTTAAATGACATTATTAATTACCTTTCACACCTTTTTGAATCAGGTCTGGCTTACAGAACCATTAATGTTCATAGGTCAGCCATTTCGGCTAGACATAATTTAATTAATAACCTCCCTGTCGGCAAACATCCCTTAGTTTGTAGAATTCTTAAAGCCATTAGATTAAAACGTCCTCCTGTTCCCAAACACCAATTTTTCTGGGATGTAGACCTAATTTTCTCCCTTTTCAAATCTTGGCCTGAAAATAATTCATTATCTCTCAAACAACTTTCTGCTAAACTTGCTACTCTTCTTTGTCTAATTTCTTTCAGAAGGGTATCCGATGTGAAAGCTTTAGATTGGAATTCTAAACGTTTCTCTCCTGAAGGAGTTACTTTCTATCTTTCTCGAAGAACTAAAACTCTGTCTACATCTATTTTCTACCCTTATCTTCCTTCTGAACCTTCTCTATGTGTGGTTGAATGCCTAAAATCATATGAATCTAGAACATTATCTTTTAGGAAACCTGACCTTAGCCAACTTTTAATCTCTTTTGTTCCTCCTCACGCTCCCATCACTTCTACTTCTATTGCCAGGTGGGTTAAATGGGTCATGAAAGAGGCCGGTATTAACATTTCTTTTACTGCTCATTCTGTCAGAGGCTCTGCGGCTTCAAAAGCCTTTTTAAAAGCGGCTCCTCTTCAACAAATTTTACTTGCAGCAGACTGGTCTTCTGATTCTATTTTTAAACAATTTTATTTCAGACCCATTCAACATGCCTCTCTTAATTTATTTTCTTAATTTATTTTCTTAATATGCTTTAAACTTGCAAAAATAGGAGTCTCTGGTCTTGTAATAAAATTCCGATTATCCTAATATCTTGAAGGTATAATCTAGATTTTATTAAAGACACAGAGACGAGTATTTTCCCTCCTCAGAAAGAATTATGTTTTTTCTCCCACCCTATTTTATTACGATATGTTATTAATATTTTTTGTCTTTAACAGTATCCATGTAATTTCAATCCATGTTCACCGTATGGATCATTCCCTACAACTCGGAAGTGTCATCCTTCAACAACCGAATTCTGGACATCCTTTTGGTCTTCGATCAAGTTCTACTGTTCATGGAACTCATTTCATCAATTCTACAGGAAAATGACTTTTGTTATACTTTGTTGTTTTGGACTTTTTGGTTTCTTCATGATGCTTAATATTCTTTTCTTTTTGAGCATCGACTAGAAAGAGGAAGAGTGTTTACTGTGTACTTTATTTATAACCTGTTCTCTGTGCTGATTGGCTGTTTTTTCTCTCATTATAAAAAGCTTCTGTTAGCTTCTTATTATGTTTTATGTTATTTATCTTAATGTTATTGTACTTTAAAAGGCTGCATTGAGTAGTAAAGAAAGACTAATGCAAAAATACTCGTCTCTGTGTCTTTAATAAAATCTAGATTATACCTTCAAGATATTAGGATAATCGGAATTGTGAGCAGCTCCATAAATTGATACTAATGGTTTAGTGATTGCAAGGCACTAGGGTTGATAACCCAACCTGTGATACCATTGCACTATAATATACAACACAGTAAAAGTTTCCCAGGCATGAGCTAAATCAGAAGTGTAATAAACTGTGGCAGCTCTTAATGTTGCGTTCTTAAATTCAATTAAGCAAATCATGTGCTACCAGCCTAAAATAGGTCACTGCTCCTACCCAGAAGTTTTATTATGTCCCTTCCGGTTTAGGTTAGCACAGGAAATTCAGCTACAGGAAGAGAGTGCAAGTCAGTTCCTTGTCAGCTATCACTATCAGTGATTTTATTACCCTGTTTATATGAATACTCAGAGGTGTAATAACAGTAGCATGGCATGGAGAGACCTAGGGCTAGATTTATCAAAGCTGAGGCGTACAGGGGCACGTATACGCGCCCCTGTACGCCTCAGCTCGCCTGTGGAGGGGCGAAATTACCCGCAAGTAATCAAGATTGCACGAGTGCAATTTTGCGCTTGCGTGCAATCCCGCCCCCTGCCCGCGCACAACCAATCACGCGCGGGCAGGAGCTGTCAATCTCCTCAGTCGGACTCGACCGCGGAGATTGAATTTCGCCACCTTAGAGGTGGCGAAAAGGTTAAGGAAGCGGTGGTCTGGTGACTACTGCTTGATAAATTACGGCAAGCAAGTTCTTGTGAGAACTTTCAGCCGTAGGGCTTTGGTAAATTGAGCCCTAATTCTTATGCCTGTGTGTTTTTTCAGCCCCACTGCAATTTTTTTTAACAAGTTTTTGGAAATTCCATTACTTTTGCAATATTTTTCTTGGGATTGCTGGAAGTTGTATGTATCAGACAATTGCTACAGTGGTAGCATCAGGAACAGTGATGGCAGCATGAACTTTAAAGAAGCAATCAGTTAGTAAATATATAGGAGACTTCTAACTGTTGATTTGTTTTTTTGTTTTCCAACCACAGCACTGCACCTTCAGTGATCTGTAATAGAGAGTGATGCCTGCAGTGTAAATTGTCAGGGTATGTAGCGATTCCCTAATATAGAGGGAAACTAATGGTTAGCAGTTTAATAAAAATGTCTAATTGTTTTGTTTGATTCTCAAATTACCTACATATATTGTCCCATAAAACATATCGCCCTCACACATCTTTGTTATAGGGTGCAATAGCAAGAGGGAAAAAATGAGGGTGAGAGCGGGGTAGAGATTGCAAAATTGAAAGAAGATCAGTAAGAGACAGAGGGGATTGATAGAAACAAAAGGGTTAGGAGAGAGAAAGGGAAAAAGAGAAAGACAGAAAATGGAATAGAGTAAGGTAGACAAAAAAGAGAGGCAGAAAATAACATAAGGGATGAAATTACCTATTCGTTCATCCATAAGGAAAAATCTCCACACAGTCCAACCAGTTAGAATCCAATAAACAGACAGACACTAAACTGGAGAAAGATTGGTCACGGGCGTATTTATTAACAATGAACTGATTAGGCGCTTTTTACTAGCTGACTAAGGGCCACATTACGAGAGGAGAGCAACCCGAGCGATAAGTGGAATATCTCAATCGCTTGCGCTCGTTATGTTTATTGCTGGTATTAAAAGTTGAAAGTAAACATGATCGCTTAAAGGGACGGTCAAGTCCAAAAAAAATTTCATGTTTTAAATAGGGCATGCAATTTTAAACAACTTCCCAATTTACTTTTTTCACCAATTTTGCTTTGTTCTCTTGGTATTCTTAGTTGAAAGCTAAAACTAGGAGGTTCATATGCTAATTTCTTAGACCTTGAAGACTGCCTCTAATCTGAATACATTTTGACCACTAGAGGGCATTAGTTCACATGTTTCATATAGATAACATTGAGCTCATGCACGTAAAGTGACCTAGGAGTGTGCACTGATTGGCTAAACTGCATGTCTGTCAAAAGAACTGAAATAAGGGGGCAGTCAGCAGAAGCTTAGATACAAGATAATTACGGAGGTAAAACGTGTATTATTATAACTGTGTTGGTTATGCAAAACTGGGGAATGGGTAATAAAGGGATTATCTTTCTTTTTAAACAACAAAAATTCTGGTGTTGACTGTCCCTTTAAGCGCAACCGCCATTTATGCTAGAATGATTATGGCGTCCTCAGAACTCTGGTTAACTACTTTGCAAAACAAAAAGTTGCACATAACCCATCAAAAATACATTACAAATTACAGTTACACGTATAAGAACACCATCTAATTAAAATTATTCAAAAGAAATATTGCACACAAAAGTTATAAAGACTCAAAGTTATGAGATCTCAGGTGTTAGGAAAAAAAAGGCAGGCAAAGAACTTTAATGTAGACATACGTTAAACATACATTAGACATGTCTAAAGATGTATATGTATATTCATATTTCTATATGTGCTATCTGCTGATTGGTGCCTGTACATATTTGTCTATTGTGATTGGCTAACTAGCTGCCAATGTTTCTTCAGCAAAGCATATAAAGAGAATGAAGCAAATGTGATAATATAAGTCAATTTGAAACTTGATTAAAATTGTATGTTCTATCTGAATTACGAAATATTTTTGGGGGGTTTATTGTCCCTTTAAAGGGACACTGAACCCAAATTTTTTCTTTCATGATTCAGATAGAGCATGCAATTTTAAGCAACTTTCTAATTTACTTCTATTATCAAATGTTCTTCACTCTCTTGGAATCTGTATTTGAAAAGCAAAAATGTAAGTTTAGATGCCGGCCCATTTTTAGTGAACAACCTGGGTTGTTCTTGCTGATTGGTGGATTGATAAACAAGTGCTGAACCAAAAAAATAACTTAGATGCAAATAAAGATAACAAGAGACCGAAAAAAATTGGTAATAGGAGTAAATTAGAAAATTGCTTAAAATTGCTCTATATGAATCACGAAAGAAAAAATTTGGGTTCAGTGTCCCTTTAAGTGTGCTTCAGATCTGCCATCATTTTAATAAAAAAGAAAAAGGAAACATTTATAATTTGATATTTTTATAGTAAAAATATGTAATATATGTAAGCGACTAGAAAGAGTTTCAAGTAGACTAGTAATCCTTTGCCATGTGTTTTGCACTCCTGTGTGTACATGCGTGTATACAATTGTGTGCACATGCGTGTTTGTGTATGAAAAAAAACTTTTAGGGAAAGAGAGACATTTTTACAACTGCAAACCCCTAAACTAAAATCAAATAAGGCTATACAGACACCTGTGTATTTATGTATGCGCACATGATGGGGTTTATAGTTACTCCCTTGTGAATAATGTTTCAGTTTGCTACACTGATCTAACATTAATCAGGAGTATCTTTCCAAAAGGAACCTACCTCAATGAAATGCACAAATCTGCAAGGTTTGGTCCCAAGAATAGGAAAAATACATTTTTGCCTTTGATGGATATGAAACCCAAAATTTTTCTTTTATTATTCAGATAGAGAACGTGATTTTAAAAAAACGTTCTCAATTACATTTATTATAATTTTTTCTTTATTCTCTTGATATCTTTTGTTGAAAAGCAGGGGCATATGCTTAGGAGCCAGCCCATTTCTGGAGCACTATATGGCAGCAGTTTTGCAAAAATGTTATCCATTTGCAAGAGCACTAGATGGCAGCCCTATTTTCTACCATGTAGTTTCCAGACACCTACCTAGGTATCTCTCCAACAAAGAATATTATGGGAACGAAGCAAATTTGATAATAGAAGTAAATTGGAAACTTTTTTAAAAAAATGTAGAGCTCTGTCTGAATCACAAAAGAACATTTTTGGGTTTCATATCTCTTTAAATAAGTATAGTCAGATGTTTTTTTCAATTGTTGAACTGTACTACATAGGAAAAATGGAACTTGAAATTAAAGAAATGATCGTTGTTTCTACTGGGGATGGATCAGGGCCCTGGGCAAAAAGGAGTGAAGGGTTCCCACTGTCTCACCCTGATCCAAATATATTCAAATTTATGCAAATGAATATGGAAGTTTCTCTGCCCTGCCCCCACCAGGCCTCCCAACTTCCATGGCCTGGACCCCCAATGTCAAAGGGCCAGAGACAGAGCCCCCACTAAACCCACAATTAACTGCTTAGTTACTGATAGGGCAGCTGTCAATACCATCTTAAAGGGACAGTCTAGTCAAAATTAAACTTTCAAGATTTAGATAGGGAATGCAATTTTAAACAACTTTCCAATTCACTTTTATCATCAAATTTGCTTTGTACTCTTGGTATTCTTTGTTGAAAGCTAAACCTAGGTAGGCTCATATGCTAATTTCTAAAACCTTGAAGGCCACCCCTTATTTCAATGCATTTGGCAGTTTTTCACAGCTAGAGGGCGTAAGTTCATTTGTGCGATACAGATAACATTGTTGCGAAGCCCGTGGATTTACAAGTGAGAGGTCACTGATTGGCTAAATGCAAGTCTGACAAAACAACTGAAATAAAGGGGCAAAGGCTTAGATACAAGGTAATCACAGAGGTAAAAAGTATATTAATATAACCATGTTAGTTATGCAAAACAGGGGAATGTGTGTGTATACAAGTGTGTTTATATGTTTGGAGATGTAAATATGTATGTGCACACAGACGTCCAAACAAGGAAACTAGAAACAGCAGTTCTCACGAAGTAAAACTTAGCTTTTATTTGTAATAAACAGTAATTAAAATGTCCATGGTACAAGTCCACAAAAATTCTCACAGACTGGATAAGCTTACACATTTTGGCAGTATGCTGTATTCAGGGCTATCCAGAGCCCGCCTCTGTGACATTAAATATACATGCCAAGAATTTTATTGGTTAAAACTAATTACAATAAAAGAATCACACTGGCGAATTAAAGATACAAACACTACTGCAACCTGGAACTGTGTGCAGCGTATATTCATTCATTCTAAGCACAATATATATATATATATATATATATATATATATATATATATATATATATATATATATATATATATATATATATATATATATATATATATATATATGTATGTGTATATGCATATCATGCAGTATAAAAGTTTATCATTAAAGGGATACTGAACCCAATTTTTTTCTTTCATGATTCAGATAGAACATCCAATTTTAAACAACTTTCTAATTCACTCCTATTATCAATTTTTCATCATTCTCTTGGAATCTTTATTTGAAAAAGCAGGAATGAAAGTGCCAGCCCATCTTTGGTTCATCACCTGTTTAGCGCTTGCTGCTTGGTGGCTAAATGCATCCACCAATCAGCAAGCGCTATCCACGGTGCTGAACCATAAAATGGGCCGGCTTGTAAGCTTACTTTCCTGCTTTTTCAAATAAAGAAGATACCAAGAGAATGAAGAAAAAAGGTAATAGGAGTAAATTAGAAAGTTGCTTAAAATGGCATACTCTATCTAACTCATGAAAGAAAAAAATTGGGTTCAGTATTCTTTTAATAAATATGTGTAGAGATAGAACGATCATGCCACAGGATTTTGCTATGTAAACTGCACATGGAACTAATCAAAATACTCATATTTATTCATAAATATGCTGCATTTCTAAATTACATTTTTAGGGGGATTGTGGCTTTTTTCAATTTTGCTATATCTGTAAACTAGAAAACAAATTATATTAAAAAAACAAACAGTTTCTGCCTGCGAGTGTGAAATACTCCAGCAGTGAATGGGTTACTTTTCCTTTACTGCTGCAGTTTAAGTTCTGTGTCAAAGATACAAAGCAAGAAAATTCCTGGATTTAAATGATTACTGGAAATTTGCAATTTAAACTCCTGCTCCCTCTCCTTGTCACTGCATAAAATAATTATTAGAAAAAAACCTATGTACATTCTCAAAGTAAACCTGTTCATGAGGTAACTATAGGTTTAAAATTGTGATTCAAAATCTTATGGGGGGAATTACAGAGTTTAAAAAACGAAGTCAAAATTAAACTTTCATGAGTCAGATACCACTCGCTGTTTAAAAAATGTATCAATGTATTTCTATTATGTTTTATCGTCAGCTTCCCTATATGGAATCAATGTTTGCAAATTGTTTATAATAGTGTATATCAATAAGTCAATCTTTATTTGGAAGCTTTGAGTTTAGATTACTGCAGTGAAAGTATATTGTTCTATTTTGCTTTTGAGTCTGCAGATACCAAGGGCGAGATTACATATATGGCGCAGGCTTCAGCGCAAGCGCAGCAACCCGCACAGCCGGTAATTTCACCTGCAGCTCATAAAGTGCCATAAGTCTGATAAACTAGCGATATCCAGAAATAAGCGTAAATACTAATTTCTGGAGTCACTAGTGACTTACGGCACTTTAGAAACTGCCTAAGAAAAGTAAAAAAAAAAAATATATAATCTCCCATAAAAGTCTAACACGCCTCCCAAAAATAAGCCCGACACGTAAAACACCTATATCCGCAATCCCCCCCTCCCAACTAATAATAAATGTATTAACCCCTTAACCGACAACCCCCCACAACGCAATGTGCCAAATTAAACTATTAACCCCTAATCCGCCATTAACCCACAACGCAAACTACTGATTAAAGTATTAACCCCTAAACCGCCAAAGCCCACCACGCAATAAACCTATCAAAGTATTAACCCCTAAACCGCCAAAGCCCACAACGCAATAAACCTAACACCACCTAACCTAACACCCCTAACCTAATACCCCCTAAATGAATTCAAATGACATAAATTACAAAATACTAAAGTTACTATTAAAATTAAAAAAAACTAACACTACTTTAAAAATAAAAATAAACTAAGTATAAATTAAAGGGAAAGTCTAGTCAAAATTAAAATTACATAAAATAAAAAACAAAATTACCAAATTTTAAAAAATTATACCTAATCCCTATGAAAATAAAAAATCCCCCCAAAATAAAATCACCCCCTACTCTAAGAATAAACTACCAGTAGCCCTTAAAAGGACTTTTTACAGGGCGTTGCCCCAAGATAATCAGCTCTTTTACAACAAAATACACAAAGTACCCCCCAACAGTAAAATACCACACCCACCAAACCCCCCAAAATAAAAGAACCTAACACTAAAAAACCTAAACTACCATTGCCCTGAAAACTGCATTTGTTGGGTATTGCCCTTAAAAGGGCATTTAGCTCTTTTACTGCCCACCCTAATCTAAATATTTTTTTTTTTTTAAAACCTAAGTCTAACCCCCAGGTTGATACTCACCATTCCTAAAGTCCGGAGGAGAAGGTCCTGTCCCATGCGGTGAAGTGTTCTTCCAAGCGGCGACCTCTTCTTCCAGGAACAATCCGGCGAGGAGCAGAGGGCGGAGATGAAGACCGGCGACCCTGGAACTGAAGACCGTCGATCGCGGAGCCATGGAGCGTGGAGGATCCTCTTCGTACGATCGCCGTCGTACACTGGATAGAGAATCCAAGGTACGTGATTAAAAATGGTGTCACTTGAATTCCTATTGGCTAATTTGATTTTTTAAATTCAAATCAGCCAATAGGATGAAAGCTACTCAAATCCTATTGGATGATTTGAACAGCCAATAGGATTTGAGTAGCTTTCATCCTATTCAAATCAGCTAATAGAATTTCAGTAGCTCTCATTCTTTCATAGGGATTTTTTAAAAATTTGGTAATTTTGTTTTTTATTTTATGTTATCTTAGATTTTTTTATTTTATGTAATTGTAGCTTAAAGGGACAGTCTACACCAGAATTTTAATTTTGACTAGACTGTCCCTTTAATTTATACTTAGTTTATTTTTATTTTTAAAGTAGTGTTAGTTTTTTTTTATTTTAATAGTAACTTTAGTGTTTTGTAATTTAGGTCATTTGGGTTCATTTAGGGGGTGTTAGGTTAGGGGGTGTAAGGTTAGGGGATAGGTTTATTGCGTTGTGGGCTTTGTCGGTTTAGGGGTTAATTCTTTAATAGGTAGTTTGCATTGTGGGTTAATGGCGGATTATGGGTTAATAATTTTAATAGGTAGTTTGCGATGTTGGGGTTGGCGGATTTAGGGGTTAATAATGTAGTTATTACTTGCGGTGTGGGTTTGATGGCGGATATAGGGGTTAATAGTTTAATTAGGCTTATTGCGTTGTGGGGGGTTGTCAGTTTAGGGGTTAATACATTTATTAGTTCCGATGTGGGTTTGATGGCGGATATAGGGGTTAATACACTTTATTAGTTATTGCGGTGGGGGATTGCAGTTGACAGGTAGATAGATATTGCGCATGCGTTAGGTGTTAGTTTATTTTTGCAGGCAGTTTCAGGAGTTATGGTGCTCCCATACTCAGCGCAAGACCTGCTGCGACGGCCTTGTATGGCAAGGTGAAGATGGAGTAAGATTTCTCCATTTTCGCCACGTAAGTCCTTGCGTTGAATATTGGATACTGATTTGCGACGCGGTCCCATGTTAGCTTATGGGAGAAAAATTGCGGGGGACAGGTGAAATATACGTACCGCATTTATATGGGGCGTTGTATAACGCCGCATATGTAATGAAGCCCAAAATTTTAAGTGTCTGATCTACACATTTTCTTCTTTACAGGACATTTTTCTATGTGCTGTTAAAACTTAGAAGAAAATTGAGAAAAGTGAATATTGTGCAGTCATCAACTATTTGATGGAAAAGAAAAAACTTCACTGCTTAAATGGATAGTCTACTCAGAATTAAACTTTCATGATTCAGTTAGAACATGCAATTTTAAGCAAATTTCTAATTTGCTCATATGCTCAATTTTGCTTCGTTCTCTTACTATCTTTATTTGAAAAAGCAAGAATGTAAGCATAGGAGCTGGCCCATTTTGGTTCAGGACCTGGGTAGCACTTTCTGATTGGTGTCTAAATGTAGCCACCAATCAGCAAGTGCTACCCAGGTGCTAAACAAAATATGGGCCGGCATTAAAGCTTACATTCAAATAAAGATAGCAGGAAAACTAACACCTAGATTACGAGTTTGGCGTTAGCCTTAAAAAGCACCATTGAGAGGTCCCAATGCTGCTTTTTAATGCCCGCTGGTATTACGAGTCAGGCAGGTACAGGTGTACCGCTCACTTTTCTTCCGCGACTCGAGGCTACCGCAAATCCCCTTACGTCAATTGCGTATCCTATCTTTTTAATGGGATTTTCCTAATGCCGGTATTACGAGTCTTGTAAGAAGTGAGCAGTAGACCCTCTCCTGTCCAGACTCCTACCGCATTTAAAAGTCAGTAGTTAACAGTTTTATGGGCTAACGCCGGAATATAAAACTCTTAACTAAAGTGCTACAAAGTACACTAACACCCTAAACTACCTATTAACCCCTAAACCGAGCCCCCCCCCCCCACATCGTAAACACTAAATTAAATTTTTTTAACCTCTAATCTGCTGACCGGACATCCCCCCACCTACATTATACCTATGAACCTCTAATCTGCTGCCCCTAACATCGCCGACACCTACATTATATTTATTAACCCCTAATCTGCCGCCCCCAACGTTTCCGCCACCTACCTACAATTATTAATCCCTAATCTGCCGACCGGACATCACCTCCACTTTAATAAATGTATTAACCCCTAAACCGCCACACTCCCTCATCGCAAACACTAGTTAAATTTTATTAACAACTAATCTGCCCCCCCAACGTCGCCGACACCTACCTACATTTATTAACCCCTAATCTTCCGACCCCAACGTCGCCGCTACTATAATAAATGTATTAACCCCTAAACCTAAGTCTAACCCTAAGTCTAACCCCCTTAACTTAAATATAATTAAAATTAAAAGAAATTAATTTAACAAAATTAAATCAATTAATCCTATTTAAAACTAAATACTTACCGATAAAATAAACCCTAAGCTAGCTACAATATAACTAATAAACAATTAAACAGAAGAGATGTGGCACGTTAAACTGAGACAGTGGTGTTAGACCATTTTAATGCACTGTATACAAGTCCTTTGTTGCAATAGCTGCTATTACTGACACTGGATTTGAATTTCTGGATAACACCACAAATACACCAGATAACAAGTTACCACATTTGAAGTATCATTTGCGAAGAATAAGTTTTGCAAATAATAATTAAACCATGGTAGCTGGCTGGACAGTCAAGAACAAACTCTTTTTGAAAGAGATAAAAATGTTGCAACATCATTTGAGAAAGTTTATTGATCTTAAAGTGAAGGTCCATTTTGATGAATTAGTGCCTGGTTTTTAATAAACCTATTAAAAACAAGGGCACTTTAATTAATCAAAATTGACATTTCCCTGTTTTCTTCAAAAACTTACCTTTTAATCCAGAATGCCGCTCCAGCGATTCCCCCGGCCGTCGGAAGCCTCTGCAGACGTCAGAAATGATGAATCAGGCTTCCTCCAATCACAGCTTCCCCCCCCCCCAGGGGAATCTTGGCCTGATTCAACACTGTGATTGAAGGAAGCCAGATTCGTCATTTTGGACCCGCAAAGACAGCTTGCGACGGGTGGAGGAAGACTGGAGCGGCTGCAAGGATTTAAAGGTAAGTTTTTGAAGAAAATAGTGAAATGTCAATTTTGACGAATTAAAGTGCCCTTGTTTTTAATAGGTTTATTAAAAACCGGGCACTAATTCATCAAGATGGACCTCCATCGCTGGAGGGGGGCGGGAGCGAGTGGGACCACTGCACTGAAGAAAAAAAAAAGTTGAGAGAGGCAGGGAAGGGGAAGGAGGGAGGGCGAGGGGATCCAAGTGGATGGGGATTTTGGCCTGTGTACACAGGCTTTAGGACTTGTTATGTATAAAGTGCTCAAGACAAATAAATGTTCCTGAGCTTAGCTCAGTAGGAACTGGTAGAAAGGAGTAGTTTTAAAAAAAGATACCAAAATGTCCAGTAAAATGTCATCTTAAAGGGACAGTCTACACCAGAATTTTTATTGTTTTAAAAGATAGATAATCCCTTTATTACCCATTTCCCAGTTTTGCATTACCAACACAGTTATAATAATATACTTTTAACCTCTGTGATTATCTTGTATCTAAGCCTCTGCAAACTGCCCCTTTTTTCAGTTCTTTTGACAGACTTGCAGTCTAGCCAATCAGTGTCTGCTCACAGATAACTTCTCATGCACAAGCACAGTGTTATCTATATGAAATACGTGAACTAACACCCTCTAGTGGTGAAAAACTGTTAAAATGCAATCTGAAAGAGGTGGGCTTCAAGGTCTAAGAAATTAGCATATGAACCTCCTAGGTTAAGCTTTCAACTAAGAATACCAACAGAACAAAGCAAAATTGGTGATAAAAGTAAATTGGAAAATTGTTTAAAATTACATGCTCTATCTGAATCATGAAAGTTTATTTTGGCCTAGACTGTCCCTTTAATGCTTCAGGATACAAAGACAATTTAGACAACTGGGTGCTTTCAGCTTTGTGGCAACAGTTTGTGGAAGCTCATAGAAAAAGAAAAAATAGAGCGGAGCTCAGGTAGTATGCGCAAAGGAAGTAATTTATTGAAACATGGATAAAAGACAAAAATAAAAATACACTTTGCAAGTGCAAATTTTGGCTTGACCCGTTTTGTCTTATGCCATCATCAGAAGCCTGATATATTCCTATACACCTGCCTCTTTTAAGGGCATACAATGTCTCTGATAGGTGCAAGAGTAAGTCACATGATCATCATATACTTAGTAATGATTAACTCTATACACGCATAAGACTAACCATCTGGAAGGTATAATAGATAATCAAATCTTAAACATAAGTAGCAAATATTAAACAAAATACATGTGAAGATGAAAAACCAAATGGTTACTTGTTAGACAAACTCCAGATTTAAAAGATATATATATATATATATATATATATATATATATATATATATATATATATATGTATATATATATATATATATGTATATGTATATGTATATGTATATATATATATATATATATATATATTGCATATTGGGATCTCTGAAGAGAGAAGCGCTCTACCAGGAACGAACAACAGCTCATTAGCTAGTTCTATGGCGATTTACCACTCGGAAGCAGCCTCTTTTAGACCAGTGTGCTTTTCACAGAGGAAAACTTTCCTGAAGTATATCAGTCTGATCCCGCCATGCAAGGTCAGTCCAGCCCCGAAATACCAGGCAATTCTCCTCTGAACAAGGAACATGACAACCCCAGACGATCGTTTCGGCCTCCTATGGGCCTCGTCAGTGAGGTGCAGCAATATTCCTCTAGGCACACTGGGCAGGGAGTCCACGTCTGGTTTCCCCCATCACCCATAGGGAGACCTCCCCAGGGTGATTTATAAATTGCATATTGGGTTCTCCGAAGAGAGAAGCGCTCTACCAGGAACAATCCCGCCATTCAAGGTCAGTCCAGCCCCGAAATACCAGGCAATTCTCCTCTGAACAAGGAACATGACAACGCCAGACAATCGTTTTCCTCTGTGAAAAGCACACTGGTCTAAAAGAAGCTGCTTCCGGGTGGTAAATCGCTGTAGAACTAGCTAATGAGCTGTTGTTCGTTCCTGGTAGAGCGCTTCTCTCTTCGGAGAACCCAATATGCAATATATATATACACACACACACATATATATATATATATATATATATATATATATGTTCCACTACCATGTACATGGATATATCCTTTGATACTGGATTATAAGTGCCAGACATTCATAATATCTGCCTCTTTATTGAATCCAAATGGCAATCTAGTACATAATGTAAAAATCCAAAAAGCTTCCTTCCTAGAGAGAAGTGTATCCATATTGCCACCTCTCAGTTTTGGTAGGATTTTATCTATCACTAACCAGTTAAATGATGACACCTGACAATCATGTTACTCTATAAAATGTGCTGCAAAGGCTGAACATGGATTACA